>NW_020202468.1:19922-21481 GCF_001531365.2 Cynara cardunculus var. scolymus
TAGAGTCTTCAAATAAGGTTTGTTGAGGGTATGAGAAAAGTACCTTCAAGTTACCTTCTTCAGCGACCGCCTTGCCTTTCGACTTGGGGTCCTGGTGCTTTGATGGAGTTGATTCACCTTGTCTTTGCTCCCCCTGGGATTGGGCTTCCCCGAGGGCAACACCTTTGGTGACGGTTGATGGCTTCTGGAACTTGATGGTAAAGTCATCTTCATCATCGTCGTTGTCGTCACCATCTAGATCATCTCCGGTGTCTGGAATGACAGGTTCATCATCGTCTTCATCATCATCATCTTCACCATCTTCAACATCATCATCATCACCAGCAGCAGTGACAATATGGACATCATCCCTAGGGATGGCTACGTCAACCTCAGCTAGAGCAGCTTTGATGGACGTGATTACAGGAGCAGCAACCGCTTCAGCTTCACCAGCCTCGGCTTCTACTGTAACTGAAGCTGATACTGGACCAACAGCCTGAGAGTTAATAGGAACAACATCGGATGATCCACCAGCGTTGGACCTCATCTTCCCCTCTCTGGCTAAAACTCTAGAGAATTGGCCAGAGAGTTCGTCCAAGCGCTGTCGCTGGAGAACCATGGAATCCTCCAGCCTTTGCAAAGCATTGTCTAGAGTTGTCGTTGCCTCACGCGTTTGAGAGAGTTGAGCGCGATCATCGGCAGAGAAGGAGGGTGCACTCACAGGAGCTGGTTGACGGACAGCATCCAGGATTTGCTGAAGAAGTCTAGTCTGCTTTCAGCTATTGCTTGAGCATCGTCAGCCCTACTGTGTAGAACAACGAGTGCATCGTTGTTGATTTGAACAGCTTCCTGGAGAGTCTGGAGCTGACTCTGAACTTCTTGAACGTCCGCCTGAAGGGCTAGGAAGTTCTCATCAAGATCGCCTTGGCAGGGCATCTCCTGGTGGACTTCGTTGACCTTGGAGAGGACGGTATCAACGGCAGGAAGGAGAAGTTGAATGTCTGATGCCATATCATAGTCATCATCAACATCCTCATCTCCTCCATCATCTTCTCTCTAACTACAACATCTCCTCCACCTTCAGCAGAAGGATGCACGAGAGAAGGACCTGCAAAAGAGGAAATATGAGCTGAAGGCTCAAGGTTAGAAGAAADRAAAGGGTAGGAAGATGGAATACCTGAGGGGCCTTCAGTGACATCTAAAGGATTGTCACTGGCATGTGCAAAGATGTCCTTGAAAGGATGGACATCCGTATGCTGAGGAGCATCGAGARGAGCAACCTCAGGTCCTGTGGTGAGTGTCTCAGTATCAGGAAGGACAGTCGCTGATACATCATCGACACGTGTAAAGACCAAAGAAGGAGGAGAAGAGAAAATGGTTGAGAAAAGACGTGGGTGTTTAGTGGTGGCGGCGCTGATATCTACACTTTCAGTGACTTGGGTCACTGAAGTGATTTGGGAAGGTACCACTGATACGACAGTGATGGGAGAGATCACTGAAGAGCTGGGAGGGTTAACAGAAAGTGCCTCGGGGGTAAGGCTTGTTTCAATAACTGAAGCCTGTTGAGAGGCTCCAGCTAG
>NW_020202468.1:21601-29808 GCF_001531365.2 Cynara cardunculus var. scolymus
ACACGGGGGGGGGGTTTACCCTTGTCGTTGCTACCTGAGAGAAAGAGGTAGTGATGGACAAAATAGAAGATAAGGTCACATCATTGTCCCTCAGCTTGTATTCCAGAATCCTAGAGCCAAGCCGGCAAGCTGAAAGGTTTCCCTCTTTAGGGTAAAGATTTTGGAAAATCTTTGAAAACACCATADAGAGGAACCTGGTGTAAGGCACCACCTTTTCTCGCTAGCGCTTATTAAGCTTTTGCACCAGGTCATCGAAAATGACCGCAACATAATTTATATTACGATGCTGAATCGCAGAGATGCCTATCGTCAAGGCAATCCTGGAGGCCTGGTCCTGACCGCCAGTTTTTCCGCCCATGCACTGGATGAAGTGAGAGAAGAGGTATTGCCAGACAGCTGACATTCGATTTTTCTCAATCTTCGAGAATGACTTGAGGGGAGCGCCTGAGTCCTTCTTCACTGGCCACTGGTAGGCAATGGCATCGAGAAAGGAAATGATCTCGGCAGAGGAGGGTTCGTTGTCGAAGGGGCCCTTTGGAAGACGAAGAGCTGAGCGGAGGGTAGAAACTCCGAAGTTCACTTCCATTCTGTTGAAGGTGAAGTGAATCTGCTCCACTGGTCGTCCATMTTTGTTGGGAACCTCGACGACTTCAGCATTGAACCAGAACTGCTGAAGGATCTCCTTAACCATGATAGGCTCATGCTTATGCAGAAATTCATGGTTGTGAAATGTTTATTCACACGAAATTTTTGTAACTGATTGTTCGAGTACTTGCACGAGGTATAATGTATACCATGATGCCATACATTGAGCCACTACCAAACCTTCCAACAAATCAATGCCCCTTATATTCCTCACATCCTACCTCAATGGTGAAATAATTCCACATGTATAAGACCCTTGTTGTTATTGGTAAAGTGCACTTCAAACTCGTCAGTTAAAAGTGGGGTTGTCAAACCAAATAGCGCTACCCACAAATACCTTCGGATCGTAATGAGTTAATAGGTAGTGTTTAACTAATGGGGACTTTTCATTTAAAACTCAAGCACATCAAAAAGTATACGTACCATAGTGCACAAACAATTAAATTCAAGGTTTAACATTTCATAGCATAAATCAATCAGTTACAATTCAATATCATGTATTTCCCCAAATTGAAACAAAATATTAAAATGGAGCTGTGAATACTCACCTGTTCAGCAAATGATTCAAGAGTTTTCACACGGTTGCACAATTTCCCAGTTCTAGGTCCTTCCTATGGAAGTGAAACACACTATCAGTTTTGGGTCCACTCTTAGGGCTAAAGTATTGCTTAGCTCATCATATCTTATAAAATGCCTTAAGTGATACTTACTAGGTTTAAGTATTAGTTTTCTATGATGATTGCATGCAAATTTTATTGATTTATAAGGTGCTTTAACAAAATCTATAACTTATGTGTATTTTATTCTTTAATATTCCCAAAAAATGTATATATTTCTTGAACTAGAGTTTTCACTTTTCTGTTGGCTGAAACTTAAGTTCACTTATGGTCATAATTAAGTATTTTCTCAAATTATTTAATCAACAAACTTTTTATATATTTTAATTTAATGTCTTAGGAAACTTTTGACATAAATAGCACCATTTTTGGAGGTGGTTAGATATTTTAATCATTATACATAGGTTCAAGTGTCACGGTCACCAAGGCAGCCTGTACACGCTTTTTGACACGTCCATTTGGAGGATCAAATCTCAATATTTTTTAGTGATTCAAATTGGGTTTTAAAACTAAATCAAAGATGTATCTTCCAGAAAGAGAATCATCATTTTTAGTTAAGTTTTGAGGGAGTTATGGTCATTTTAAGTCACATGTCCAAATTTGCCAGATTCTGATTACATGCACACCCATCTTAGTTTGAATGTTGAGACCTCAAATCTTTATATGTTTGAGTGAAACCACTTTTGTTTGAAATATAATTCATTAAAATAATTTCCAGACGAAGAATCAAGTATTTTAGTGGAATATTAAGAGAGTTATGACCGATTAAAGTAGAGTTTTTACTCTCACATATTGTAACTTAATATGAGTGGTTGAGAGGTCAAATCTCCGAGTTTTTACATGAAACCACTTGGGTTTGAAAAAATAACTCAATAAACAAGGCTCTAGAAGAAAAATCAAGTCATTTGACTAAGTATTTTTCAAGATATGATCGAATGAAGTTCATACATGAAATCTGCCAAAAACCAAAAGTGCTTATCTCATGGAAAATGAGTGTTTTGGCTCTTCATTTTAACTTATAAGTTTGATTCTTGTTTTATACACTTATTTAACATCATTTTATCATAGATTTTTAGATCAAAATCATCCTTTAACTTTTATAATTACATGCATGAAAAATTATAGAAAAATCAACATGCATGACATCAAAACTTCATTTTTCTTGAGTTCTAGTTTTATGGATCATGGATTATCAGTATTTGCTTGGACATTTAGCATGTCATTGGTGATTAATCTACCATTTAAAATGAAAAAAAGTAGGAGAAATTGCAAGAAAAAACGAAGGAAATGCAAAAGAACACAAGAGTGATTAACTTACCCACACTAGAGATGATGTCTACCTTCAAAGATCTTCACAAAATCCAAATTTTGTGGTGTTTTAAGGTTGAATTTGGCCAAAACAGAGAGAGGAGAGAGAGAAAGAAAGAGAGAGAGAGAGAGAGAGAGAGAGAGAGAAAAAAGCGTTTGAATCTTGGAGAATAAGGGAGGAAAAGGAAGAGTTCTAGGGGCCTAAAGGGGTTTGGCCGGATTTTTGGCTAAATTATTATTTTATTTTTTTTGCTAATTACTATTTTGTGTGTGTGTGTGTATATATATATATATAAGATATTTTTTTATAAAGTAGTTAATTAATGATAGCTAAAACCCTAGTTATTTGCTTAAATTTTTTATTTGATTGATTAAAGTTAAAATTTATGTTTAGGTATGAACAACCATATATTTACCCCTCTTATTATTATTAATATTATAATTAAATGTTAATTGTTGCATTCAGCATTTTATAAGATAAATGGTTACACGTGGTAACAATATTTTCTAAGCACACCATCGCGATTCTTAGGAAATCAAAGCCTTAGCCATCATAATTAAGTCATAATAAGTAATTTTTACATGTTAAGACATGTATTATGCTAGTCAGTTGCTAACCTGAATGTTTTGGTTTGACGGATGTCACACTTATCAACTTCAAAGGTTTTAAAAACTCTCTCACCCTAACCAAACACAAGACTAAATCAACATAACCTATTCATGATTCGATTTGTGGAATTTTCTTTGAAGATGCACTCGAAAGCATCTGATTCTTTAAAGCTTCAAAGATTTCCATAGTTGATAGTTCGTTCATCCTTTCCATGCTCAGTGTTGTACTCTTTGATGAAGATGGTATAACCTTCTACACCCTCTTGACGAACGAGCTGAACAACAAAGATGCCAAGATCCTGTATTTTTCTTTCAAAGATCCTGAAGTCTAAATTGAGCGGATAAACCTCCTAACTATCGGCTGGTCAAGGAAAAGATATGCCTACAACAACTTTTCCTAACCAAATGTCACCCACCTTTCCTTGACAAAGACATTCTCTAAAGTACCTGGAAAGGCATGTTTGTCCTAATAACCCTTGTACAATGAAAAGGACTCTCCAAAAGTTTATGAATTCAACGTTGAACTCCTATCCACAACTGACAAGTGTCCCCATCCATTTAATTCACATGTTGGTATTTAAGACAAAGTAGTTCTCTCATGCAAGGTTACGCTTTCAATAGTTATTTACGTGCAAAAAGCAAAATTCGGCAGGTATCTTAAAAGGCATAAATTTTTTAGTGTTAGTTGAGTTCTTGTATTCTTAGTGAAAGATAGTTAGGATAAATTTAATCATTCCTATTTCGCATCAACCTTTTTTTTAAGAGTGTAATTACTGATCTTGAATCAATAAGAATTATATTAAGTGAAAAAAATTGTGTTATTGTATTCAACCCTCTTCTATAATAACTTACTAGGGTTTACTATACTCTTTCGGGGCTAACAATTATGGATCTTGTCTATAAAATAAAACAAATTCTTCTGATACTACTTGTTGGTCCTAGAAAGGTAATGACTAACACATGATGTGTTTGTAGAAGATAGGATGGTTGAATATAAACACATAAAATTTTCAATTTTAATTATATTTGGTTACTGAAAACAAATAATTACATATTTGATGCAGAAGGTAGGAAGGTGAGACATGATCATAAATAATTTGACTGGTGAAAATTTTGCTAACAATGAAAGAGTAAGAGAAGAAGGTACCCTTTCAGATATGAAGTACTCACATAGTCCTTCCGATGGTTGACGTTGATTTTGCCTAAGAAACTATCACTTAAAATTCCTTTCAAAACGGGTAAGTTGAAACAAATAACAAGGATTCCCTTTTATAGTCATCAATACATTAAATGTTGTTGCGCAACTTTAGCGTATGCCTTTGTCTAATTTGATGATCAGTGTTTGATTGTACTCCTCATTTTAGCCTTTGAAGGTGATGCAGACATCTGTTAACACAACTATCATTATGTATGTAGAAGGAATGGTAAATGAAATATGATACTAACAAAATAGTACTTTAGAACTCACTTTGTTTGACATACCAAGCATGTTCCCATACTAGCACAAAAGTTAGTAGAAATTGGTGAGCCATACTTACTGGATAAGTTTGCACTACAAATTCGGCTATGCAGAAGTAGTATTTGTCAAACTACTTTTGACTTTATCTTGTATTGATCATCTTTTGGCTAAATGACAATCCAATTTGCGTTGGTAATGATTTTTGCCTTAATTCAACTAGTCTTCGATTTAGCTGAAGGGTTTTTGTTTTTGGTTCAATACAGACAGTTATATGACTTTTACACAAGAAAAACATATTTATCTTTGCGAAACATAAGCTACAAATCGGATTCAACATGACTACATATGAAGTGTAAATATTTAGATGATATTAAAGACTAGTATTTTGAATTTTGGAATTTATGACTGGATAAACATTTGGAAAATTCCATTCGGATCTTAAATTCGAATATCAAATCGGATTTTTGACGCCAAACACTTAGTCATTGGTGTTAAGTACAACATCTGAGTAATTATCCTAAATATTGAGATTTGAGTTCTTAAATGGAATCAGAACATAAAAACCGATTTGTAAGAGCTTAGTTTAGATAACAATACTTATATCAGATCATAATATCAAATGTTGTAATTAGGATATGAGTATTGTAAGGCTATGATGACTAAAACTTCTTCTAAATGTTAGATGGGATGTATTTATATTATTATTATCAAATCAAATGGTTTAGATAAACATAAATGCATCTTTTTCTACCATATGCGAAAATAATTTCTTTGGAATTTCTTCAACTTTCCAAACTTGGATGTCATATCTCAAACAGATTATGCTTCCTCGAAGCCATGGTAAACACACAAATATAGTATTTGAATGTTCGGAATATGGGTTTGTAGTTATACAATACATGGATAAGGTTCTAGATCGTGTATTGGAAAGACACTTTGCACTATATTTTGGAATGCCTTGGATTTTCATGAAATAAGTACTGGGATAATCTAGAAATTACATACATGAATTAAGGATATAATTCTGTATATGCATTCAACATATCACATTTTATGTATTTATATGAGAGATGAACACTTAGGGCGGTTAAGAGAGATTATAATCGTTAATGTATAAGATTATAGAACAGTTACAACTTCTATCTGAACTCTAATTGTATTAAGTCTAAGTCTAATTGCACATACTCCAAGTCTGAAAGTCAAGAGTTTTCAGGCTTAGTCAATTATCTCAGAATCAGAAAGTCTGATTCTATGGACCACATCTCTGGTTCCATAGATTTGCTTCTATAGATCAGATCTGTGATTGCTCTAACTTAAATTTAGACTTAGAGATTTTTAGCGACGACTTAGAACTCAGATCAAGGGGACAGAGCTTTGATTACACTACCTCGGAGATATACTTAGTAAAATTCTACTAAGTTCGAGACCCAGTTCAAGGACGTTTCCGACATCTTGAAATTAATCCAGATCATCCTTGAAACACAAAATCTCTAAGTTTAACTCTTCTAAATATCGATAAACATTAGGGCCCAAACCCCTTCAGAACCCGTTAGGTGCGCTGCCTCTAGAACCCCACAAGGGAGCGCAACCTCCTTGACCCCCCCCCCCCCCCCCCGGGGGGGGGGGGGGGGGGGGGGGGGGTGGGGGGCGCCTTATGGAGATCTAAGGTGATAAGGGGTAAGACATTAATTAATCTCAGACAAATAACTATTACACCAAAGTGGCATAGGGTTGGCTCCGGTGAAAGTGAGAAGGCAAGTTATGCACGATCCTTCGCCTATACATATACTAAGAATAAAAGAAAATAACCTCCGTACGTTCCCTCTTCCCGGCCCACCCTCCTCTTACCATTGTATTTCGAGCATGGCCTGCAATCAACAATTCTACCATCGTTTACGAAAATTTAGTGAAACTAAAAATCGCATACTAGATTCAAGATGTTGCAGTTGAGTGCAACGAAAAGTAGGTTCGAATGGGGACGTTTCTGAAGGTAAATGTGACCACGATTCAAAATAAAAAAATCCTAGTAATTGCAAGGCATGTTCCAGCAAGCCAGCTCCAATTTCTACAAGGTAGCTTGTATTTCCATTAGTTCTTAAAAGATATGGGTTGTGTCTTTTTAAGAAATGGAAATGAATCTCTGTGATATTTTGGTTTAGGAAAGAGGTTGTGCTGTATATATGAAGTTTCAATTACATGAACATCCTTCAATCACATTTGGCTATTGGTTCCTCCTTCTGTTGGGAGGAGTTTGGTAGGTGGAGTTTTGAAAAAAAACCCCCTTAAAAGTTTACATTGATGAGAAACCCCGTTGATTAAAATGTGTATTTCCCGTCATTCCATTGATGAGAATGGATGGTCAATGGAAACCCAACCCTCAGCCCTTTTATGCATCTGTAATTTGTTCCTTTTGGAGGTTTTGATGGATAATGTCCTTTTGCAAAGCTAAAATTAGTTTCTATCATAATTTCCTTTTGCAGAGCTAAAATTAGTTTCTATAATAATTTTCTTTTGCAGAGCTAAAATTAGTTTCTATCATTGGCTTTGGAAGTTGTTTTATATAATACTAGTATTTGACATCAAATAACATGCGATGACAATATTTTTTTTAATTATTTAAGTTAGCTAAATGAATCGATGATCATGTTTATATATTAAATTAATAATATCAATAATTACTTTGATATATGAATCCACCTTTTTATTATTGATTGTTCAATATTTTATTATATTAAACTTTGTAATTGATTCAAAATCACTAAAAAAATATGTGAAAATATTGATTATAATCATGAGGTGTATTATGAAAATTGTTTTGTCATAATACATATCAATTTACCTCCTACATATATTCTCATAAAATATTTATATTCACCAAGCAAACATTGTGTTATTACGTATTTTGATATAATTGTTGAATATTTTTGCAATTTGCTCATATTAGTCATAATATACTCATTTGCATCATTGATTAAAAACCTCCTTAAAACCCCTATATGCAATTGCACAAAGTGGAACAATAGTATTATGACTATTCCTAATACAGATGAGTCTGATTGATTTGTTATTTTTTCATTTGACTTGTTTTTTTAGATTTGTTTTAGACGGTTCATACTTTGGTTTCTCTATAAAAAAAAATTCTAAAAGAAGAGGTCTTAATAAAATTGGGTTAAATGCATAAAATAACAACCTAATTTCATAAAATTTCTTATTATAGCATTCTACTTTTGTTTTTCTTTATTACAACAATGTACTTTCAAATTATTTTTTATTAAGGCATTGTACCTTAAAAAATTTATCCATAATAGCAATAGGTAACCTGCTACCTTTTAAACCGGTTAACCTTTTGACTTTTTTGTTTGTGTGGCTTTAATGAGATGATGTGGATGCCACGTCATTTTGATGACTTAACTAAAATTAAAATAAAAGCATATTTCAAATTATTATTAGTGATTTTCATTTTTCATTGCTATGATTTAAAAAAAATATTTATTTTTTTACTTTTTCTTATTAAGTTGCATTCAAATTAAATATTCCTTAGAGTAAAATATTTATTAAATAAATATGAA
>NW_020202468.1:32613-33876 GCF_001531365.2 Cynara cardunculus var. scolymus
TCAACGGTAGTTTAAAACTCACTTAGATCCTCAAAAACAGAATCATAAACCAAACTGTTTAAAACATTAATCTGCATCCTTTTTACCCAGAAACAGATTCGAAACAGTAACARCTTWTCTGCTGTTTAAAACAGTATAACATCTTCGAAATCCARATTCAACAATTAAGCCACAAATACCTAAAGGAATCAGTTTCAAAACTACTCACCTTATCAAATAGCTTTCTTGATGAAAATCACACAGCAAAAGCTTTATTCTTAATACAGAATCTTCAAGAATACCTTAACTCACACACAGGTTCTTTTCTAAGAGAGTGACAGTGATGAGGATAACCTTATCAAACTCTTCTTTAAATATCCTCACCTAGGCGGTGGAGGATTTTAATAATAAAACTTCAAAGGCGGTGAAAGCTTTTATCCAATAGAAATAATCTTGGGCGGTGGTTTTGCATTATAAAATTCATGATTTCTTAACCATGAAGATATAAGTTTTTCAATAATAAAATAATGATTCCACCCGAATCATTAAAACACAATAAACACCACCTCATGTATGCTTCACACCACATGCATACACGTATAAATCATTTATGGCATGTCATCTTTTCACATATATGCATGCACAATATCACGTTCACATATATAGTTCATATTTGTAACACCCAAATCCACATATTGCATATAACACATATTTCATATATAGAATACATGTTTACCCACATAGGTCCTCGATACAAGAGTCTGTAATATAAAATACACAACCCAAAAATTCCAAAAGTACATGCTCTTGCATCCTAGCATCGACGCTTCCAAAAACAGCTAAGCATATAGGGAAGTAATTCACATAATACACTTTCCCTTATCATTACCTACACACATAATTTTGAAAACACAAAAATGAGGGTTAGACATGAATGTCTAGTGAGGTTCCCTTTTATGTAATGCAGGGTGAGGATCACCAAAACGTTTATTTCAAATCATACATCTTATGAAGTAAAATTAAAAACATATTGCTTTGGTCCATCGAGCATCTGGTTTCAAACAACACTTAGAAAATATTTCGACAACCAGGACCAGAACCCCTCTGGTCTCTCTTACAGAGCTTCTGGTCTTCACGACCAGAGCCTTTGGTTTCACTAACCAAACTTTTGAATATAATTCGACATTCAGGACCAGAGCCCCTCTGGTCTCTCTTCCAGAGCTTCTGGTCTTCACGACCAGAGCCGCTGGTTTCACACCACACTTAGAATATAATTTGACATTT
>NW_020202469.1:0-2943 GCF_001531365.2 Cynara cardunculus var. scolymus
TCTTTGGCATATTTACTATCTTTCAGTTTTCTCTTTTCTTTGTCTGAAGTTTTCATCGATGAAGGAATACCATATTTCATTAAGACTTTTGAGTTTTGATTCTTGTCACACCCCGCTAAAGTGGAAACACGAGATGTAACAGGCAAGCGAATCACAGCAACAATTAATAAATAACACTATTTAAGTTTTTTCAAAAATAAAATGAGTTCAACATCATAACCAAATTTTTGACAACTACTTCTTTTACAAAAGCCTCCTTTGGGAACTTAATCAATTTTCCACAAGTATGCTCCCCAAAATACTTCATTTTCTTACTTGTTACCTGAAAAGCATGGAACATAAAACGAGTCAACTACGAAGAGTTGGTGAGCTCACGGGTTTTCACATGCATAAAACAATTTAATGCACAAACCAAATATTTGCAAACTTATGCGAATCTTTTGCACTTAATAAATGTAAATCTTTCACGATGTAAAAACTTGAGATGCTACTGAGCCTTACCTGACCAACTTGCCCCATTATTTTACGAACGACCAAAAGTAGCCCGTACACTTACTTAGGTCCCACAGTTCGTAGATGTACTAATTCAGCGTGGTCCAAATTCCACATAATTAGACAAGAAAACATAGGTAGAGTGCACCCCTTTTTGGGTGGGATTGTCAACACAATAGCGGCAATCCACAATACCACGACCCGGGGATGTACCCGAGTTAACAAGTAGTGTTTACGGACGGGGACTTTATTTGGAAAATATACTCCCAAACACATCAATTTAGCATTTATTTCAAAGTGCAATAACAGTCAATATTTCATGACACAATAAACATGACTAAGCAGTTCCTTAGTCCAAAGGTTTCAAACAAAGATTGACTAAGCAGTTCCTTAGTCTAAAGATTTCAAACAAAGATTGACTAAGCAGTTCCTTAGTCCAAAGGTTTCAAACAAAGATTGACTAAGCAGTTCCTTAGCCCAATGGTTTCAAACAAGTAACATGCATAGATTGCTTAATCTCATGTTTTTCCCCCAAAACAAAAAAGAAAGCAATAAAAGTGGGGTCGTGAGAACTCACTTGCAAATCGATGAATATACGAGGGTTTGATGACGTCTCAAGCGTTGAACGTCCTGCCCTAACCTTCCTAAACTGTCCAACGACCAGAAATAAGATTACCTAAAGGTTCTCGACAGAGATATAGTCAAGTTATATCTTATGCAATGCCAATGAATTTTATGAATTAAAGTTGATTTTAATTTTTCTAAAAATGTATATTTTGAAATTAAACCCTTCATATAAAAAGCTGTCAGTTGGACATAATATAAATTCTAAATCTAACATTTTTGTTTCCACAAATAATAGCCAAAAAAGAACTTTCTATAGCTCTTTTTATGACCAAATTTTATATCTACTATAAAAGGAAGTTAAACAGACTTTTTTCCAAATTACAAGAACTGAAGATAGATTTAGGGTAATCATCATTACCCTATCCTTTTTGAGTGACACAGCCCCTAATTCAGATTGAACACTTGTTGAGTGATTGTCATTTGGAGTCTAAACACATCAAATTTCAAGGATTTTAACACCATTTTCAAGCTATCAAAATTAAGTTTGATCTCCAGAAAGAATAATTCCTGATTCCATTGAGTTTTGAGGAAGATAGAATTGATTAAAGATGCATGCAAGATTCTATCATACTTCAAATCATAACCTTACATGCTCAAACTTCGCATGCAATAGGTTTTCTCCTACTTCGGAGTTCAAAGAACATGGATCATAGATTATTATCCTTTTTTGAAGAAATTTTCATGTATTTGATGAATAATCTCCCCTCTTTTAATTCTCCAGGATTTTTAACTTCAAGATGAAGATGCGGGTTTAGGAAGACAAAAACTCGAGTTATTTTATAAAAAGGTGAGATAACTAGGATCATATGTTTTCTTGAATTCTTGAGTATTCTTCAAGATTGACAGAATTTTTAGAAGCTTGCTTGCGGGAATTGGCTGGAAGGTGATTTCCTTTAGAGAGTGGTTAGAGAAAAGAAGAGTTTATACTGATAATACTTTGAAAATGAGAGTTTTCAAAAGATGAAGGGTATTTATATGTGTTATAACCAGGTCTGAGACAACCTGGGTTGAGGTAAATTATACATGTTTATTATGTGGATCACGTGAAATGTGCATATTTAAGTAAAAATGCATGAAGCATTTATGTGAAATGTGAATATGATATCATGCATATTGTAAAATAATAGCATAACATATATAATTCATACGTGTATGCATGTAGTGTGAAGCATGSATGAGGTGGTGTTTATTGAGTTTAAATATTCAGGTGAAATCATTGTATCTTCATGGTTAAAATATTGTGAATTTTATAATGTAAAATCCACCGCCCAAGATTATTTCTACTGGAGGAAGCTTTCACCGCCTTTAAGTTTTATAACTAAAATAATCTTCACCACCTTGGTGAGAGTATTTAAAGAAGTAAAAAGATAAGATTTTATCTTATCATTTCAAAATTGAAGTCGGTTTAAAAGAGAAAGAAAGCTTGTGGCGGTGAAAGGTGTTCTTGAAGAATCTGTGCTAAGAATAAGCTTTTGCTGTGTTTGTCTTCAAGAAATCTGTTTGATAAGGTGAGTTTTAAACTACTGTTGAGTATAAACTGTGAGTTTTCTTTTAAAACTACCTTTGCTTATAAACTGTGAGTTTTATTGTTGATTGTATGCTATGAGTTTTGATGTTGGTTTTGATGGAAAGATGGCAAAACTATTTTGATAGTTTTAAAGATATTATTGTTATTTTGGGAAAGATAAAGAAGAGTTTGCTTCTTTAAAACAGTTTCGAAAATGATATCCTGTTTTGAGGATTTAAAGGAAACTTGATGTTTTGGAAAATCTTTGAATGAAAAGATTGTTCCTCAGTTTGAAAAGGTTCTTATGGATAAAACTA
>NW_020202469.1:3855-5260 GCF_001531365.2 Cynara cardunculus var. scolymus
GTGTACCTTTGGATATAAGGGTGGCAATTGTATGTGAATATTATAGCTTTTGCTATTATGTCTTTTAAGACTACAATAGATTTGATTCCTTATTTCTTTGTGATTTGAGAACTCAAAATTATTGTTCTTATTAGAAATAATTGTATTGATGCTATTGAGAAGGGGAAAACTTGGCCTATGGCCATTGATATTGGTTAAAAGTGTTTTGAAGCAGAATGGTTATTTTCATGAGGAATCAGAGAGACTCTGGTTGTTCCTTGTAAGGAACCAGAAGGGCTCTCGTTGGTTCTCATCATTGGACCAAAGGATTTTAATTATTGACTTGAAGGATGAACAAGTTTTTACTAAAGGTCTTATTTGGATTAAAGGTTTTGTATCTTTTGAAAAGAGCTTTTATGTCAAAATCGTATTTTTGAAGTTTTAAGAAAAGAAGTTTTATACTTAATTTTTTTAGGAAAAACTGACCAGAGAAGCTCTGGTTAAGCATTGAACCAGAGGGGCTCTGGTTGGTCTTGTCTTTTGAACCAGAAGCCCTGGTTAGTACAACCAGAGGCTCTGGTTGAACATGACCTTTTTATAAATTACCCGTTTTATGAAAAAGGCTATCTTATTGATTGAAAGTTTATCTAAAGATCATTTATATGAGTCAGAGGTGTTGGTTAGTACAACCAGAGGCTCTAGAAGAGAAGTCAGAGGCTCTGGTCCTGTTTCAAAATATTTTCTAGTGTGGTTTAGAACCAAAGGCTCTGTCATGACGACCAGAAGCTCTGGAAGAGAAACCAGAGGGGCTCTGGTCCTGATTGTTTAAATATATTCTATGGTTTGAAATCAGAGGCTCTGGTCGTGAACCAAGAAGCTCTGGAAGAGAGACCAGAGGGGCTCTGGTTAAGAATGTTTAAAATATTTTCTAAGTATTATTTGAGACCAGAGGTCCAATGGACCAAAGCAGTATGTTTTCAGTTTTGCTTCATAAGATGTTTGATTTGAAATAAATGTTTTCGTGGTCTTCACCCTGCATTGCATAGAAGGGAATCTCACTAGACATTCATGTCTAACCCTCATTTTCAAAATTACGCGTGCAGGTAATGATAAGGGAAAGAGTATTGTGTGAATTACTTCCCTATGTACTTAGCCGTTTTTGGAAGCATAGATGATAGGATGCAAGAGTTTGTGCTTTTGGAATTTTTGAGCTGTGTATTTTATATTATAGACTCTTGTATYRMGGACCTATGTGGGGAAAACATGTATTCTATATATGAAATATGTGTTATATGCAATGTGTGGATTTGGGGTGTTACAATATGAGGCTTTTTAAAGAGGAAATGGCCTGGTCTCTAAAGGCCCAAACCCAAATAAAAAAAAATTTATTTTCTTTAAATAATAATAAGCCCACCTTTTACTAAAA
>NW_020202469.1:6242-11980 GCF_001531365.2 Cynara cardunculus var. scolymus
GTTGGTTCTCATCATTGGACCAAAGGATTTTAATTATTGACTTGAAGGATGAACAAGTTTTTACTAAAGGTCTTATTTGGATTAAAGGTTTTGTATCTTTTGAAAAGAGCTTTTATGTCAAAATCGTATTTTTGAAGTTTTAAGAAAAGAAGTTTTATACTTAATCTTTTTAGGAAAAATAGACCAGAGAAGCTCTGGTTAATCATTGAACCAGAGGGGCTCTGGTTGGTCTTTTCTTTTGAACCAAAAGCCCTGGTTAGTACAACCAGAGGCTCTGGTCGAACATGACCTTTTTATAAATTACTCGCTTTATGAAAAAGGCTATCTTATTGATTGAAATTTATCTAAAGATCATTTATATGAGCCAGAGGTGTTGGTTAGTACAACCAGAGGCTCTGGAAGAGAAGTCAGAGGCTCTGGTCCTATTTCGAAATATTTTCTAAGTGTGGTTTAGAACCAGAGGCTCTGTCATGACGACCAGAAGCTCTGGAAGAGAGACTAGAGGGGCTCTGGTCCTGATTGTTTAAATATATTCTATGGTTTGAAATCAGAGGCTCTGGTCGTGAACCAAGAAGCTCTGGAAGAAAGACTAGAGGGGCTCTGGTCAAGAATGTTTAAAATATTTTCTAAGTATTATTTGAAACTAGAGGTCCGATGGACCAAAGCAGTATGTTTTCAGTTTTGCTTCATAAGATGTTTGATTTGAAATAAATGTTTTGGTGGTCTTCACCCTGCATTGCATAGAAGGGAATCTCACTAGACATTCATGTCTAACCCTCATTTTCAAAATTATGTGTGCAGGTAATGATAAGAGTAAGAGTATTGTGTGAATTACTTCCCTATGTACTTAGTCGTTTTTGGAAGCATAGATGATAGGATGCAAGAGTTTGTGCTTTCGGAAATTTTGAGCTGTGTATTTTATATTATAGACTCTTGTATCGAGGACCTATGTGGTGAACACATGTATTCTATATATGAAATGTGTGTTATATGCAATGTGTGGATTTGGGGTGTTACAGAGTTGGTATCAGAGACTGAGTTTAAGGGATTTAGGTGATCAATTGCATGATGATACCTAGACTTAAACTATTTCATTGTATATTAGGGTCACAGACATAGTTAGCACCTTTTGAATAAATGTAATAAGTTAAGAGGTCAGTGTGTAAGGTATTTTCGGATTACATCTGGCCAATGTAATTTTGAATCTACAGGTACATAACTGAACTTGACCACTTTATTATATTTGGGAATGTGAGAAATATGTGTTTCAACTTTGTTATCTACAGATGGCTAGTAGATCGAGAAGGTCAGAAAGGATCACCCGCCCTAATGAAGAAGTATCCCCTGTTGCTCCTGTTGGCACCTCTGAGGGCAGAGGCAGAGGCAGAGGTAGAAGCAGAGGTAGAGGGCAGACCAGAGGCAGAATAAGTCAGCCAGAAATCAATATGAATCAAGCAGAATCAAACTCTGAAAATATGAAACAAGAACAGATGTCTCACCCAGAATATATAACAAGAGACATATTAGCTGAAGAAATGGGAAAGCTAAGGGAAACCTTGACTTCNCTCGTAACATATCCTCTAGCGTTTGGATTGTCCTTTCCGTTTGCCTATCCGTCTGAGGATGATAGGAAGTGCTCAAGTCCAGCCTTGTGCCTAGTGCCTTTTGAACTGATTGCCATAATCGCGAAGTAAAATGACTATCTCTGTCTGATATGATGGAAATAGGTACTCCATGTCGTGATACGATTTCATTGATATACAACTGCGCAAGCCTTTCTGTACTAAAGTCTTCTCGAACAGGTAAAAAGTGTGCAGATTTCGTAAGTCGATCCACTATGACCCAAATTGAGTCATATCCTTTCTTGGTTCTAGGTAACTTTGTAACAAAATCCATAGATATCTGATCCCACTTCCATTGGGGAATCTCTGGTTGCTGAAGAAGACCAGATGGTTTCTAATGTTCGGCTTTTACCCTTGCACAGGTTAAACATCAATTTACGTACAAAGCAACGTCCCTTTTCATTCCTGGCCACCAGTAATATTCAATTAATTCTTTGTACATTTTATCAGATCCTGGGTGAATAGAGTATCTAGAGCGATGTGCTTCCTCCAGGATTGTTGACCGGAGTCTGTCGTTCTTTGGTATCCAAACTCTATTTCTAAAGTAACGCACCCCATCTTCTCGAATTTTGAATTCCTTTTCTAAGTGGTGCAGGGTTTCGTTCTTCAGATTCTTTGATTTCAACGCCTCTTCTTGTGCTTCAAGAATTTGCGTTCTTAGGTTGGTTTGAACCAACATTCCCATGGCTCGTGCTCTTGACGGTTTCAACCTTTCTTTCCGGCTTAAGGCGTCTGCTACCACATTAGCTTTTCCCGGGTGATACTTTATTTCGCAATCATAATCGTTGAGAAGTTTGACCCACCTCTGTTGCCTCATGTTCAACATCTTTTGATCTAGTATATGTTGAAGGCTCTTGTGATCGGTGAAAATAATGCAATTGGTGCCATAAAGATAGTGCCTCCAAATCTTAAATGCGAATATTACTGCCCCCAATTCGAGGTCATGTGTAGTATAATTCTTCTCATGCACTTTAAGTTGCCTTGATGCATACGCAATGACCTTGTCTTTTTGCATTAGCATGCATCCTAAGCCTTGATGCGATGCTTTGCAATAAAGCACAAAGTTTTCCGAACCCTCTAGTAAGGATAAAATAGGTGCATTGCATAGTCTCTGCTTAAGAGTCTCAAACGCTTCTTCTTGTTTCTCACCCCAAACAAATTTCTTATCCTTCTGGGTTAAGGCTGTGAGTGGTTGTGCAATTTTCGAAAAGTTCGTGATGAATCGCCGATAATAACCTGCCAAACCAAGGAATTGACGAATTTCCGTAGGGGTTCTTGGGGCTTCCCATTTCCTAATAGCCTCAATCTTGGCAGGATCAACCTGAATCCCTTTTTCATTGACTATATGACCAAGAAATTTTACTTCACGAATCCATAATTCGCATTTAGAAAATTTTGCGTACAATTTCTGGTCTCGAAGTAGCTCCAATATTATCCTCAGATGTTGCTCATGGTCCTCCCTGCTACGTGAATAAATTAATATGTCGTCTATGAAGACGATTACAAATTTATCCAGATATGGTCTACAGACTCTATTCATTAGGTCCATGAAGACAGCCGGTGCATTGGTTAACCCAAATGGCATCACCAGAAATTTGTAACGGCCGTAACGAGTTGTTAAGGGTGTTTTTGGAATGTCCTCTTCCCGAACTCTCACTTGGTGGTATCCAGATCGTACATCAATCTTGGAAAAATATACCGCTCCTTGAAGTTGATCAAACAGATCATCGATTCTAGGGAGAGGGTATATGTTCTTGATGGTCAACTTATTAAGTTCCCTATAATCAATGCACATTCGCATTGACCCATCTTTCTTTTTAACGAACAGAACCGGTGCACTCCATGGTGAGTAACTTGGTCTTATAAATCCCCTATCTAATAACTCCTGGAGTTGATTTGACATTTCTTCCATCTCCGATGGTGCCAAGCGATATAGTGCCTTTGCCACTGGGGCAGCTCCAGGAATTAAGTCGATACCGAATTTGACTTGTCTTTGCGGGGGTAGTCCTGGTAAATCCTTAGGAAATACGTCAGAAAACTCCCGAACTACATGGAAATTCTCGATACTTTTCTCCTTGACCTTCCCATCAATCACATGTGCCAGAAATGCAGCGCAATTCTTCTTCAAGTACCTTCGCATCTTCATAAAAGATACTATCTTAATTTTTCGTTTTGACTTGTCTCCTTGAATCACAATTTGGGTCATTTCCATCTTGAGGAATCCGGATAGTCTTCTCTGAACAAACAATCTCAGCTTGATTTTTTGATAGCCAATCCATGCCAATAACTATGTCAAAACTTCCTAATTCAATCGGTATAAGGTCTATGCTGAAATTCTTATTGGCTAAACTTAGAGTGTAATCCTTAATTATGTCCTTAGCCTATATTTCTTGGCCATTAGTAAACTCAATTACATAAGCTTCTTCCAACCTTTGAGGCCTTATGCTAATCTTAGGCTCAAAGTCTAGTGATACAAAACTCCTATCTGCCCCTGAATCAAATAAAACTGATGCAAATTCATTATTCAGAAGAAACGTACCTGAAACCACATTGGGATCATANGGTCATTTATCGAATGGTTGCCCAACAATTAAAAGGTGTTTTAATTGTAATTCTCCAGATCAGCTCAGACCAAATTGTCCACAAATGAAAGTTCCACAGTTAACCATGGGAAGCAATACATCAACGGGCCGAGGAAGACCAAGTCTAGGCAGAGGAGCAACGGGTGGGGGGCGGGGTCGATCTTTTCAAATGACCAAACAAGAAGCATAAACTACACCTGATGTGGTAACTGGTATATTCTTTATGAACTCCTTACATGCTAAAGTGTTATTTGACTCGGGTTCAAACTTCTCGTTTGTATCCCCATCATTTGCCTTATGTGCTCGTATGAATTCTGTGCCACTTGACGATAAATTCGTAGTTGATACTGGTAACGGTCAAGTATCTGTTAATCATGTATTTGGAAACTGCACTATCATGATTGAGGGTTGTGAGCTACCCATCCGGTTGTTTCCCATGCCTATGAAGGAATTTGATGTGGTAGTACGAATGGATTGGCTGGTAGAAAATAAGGCTAGCATTGTTTGCAATGAAATGATTATTAGAATTATGTTACCTAATAAAAGGACAGTCGTAATTCATGGTGATCATCAGGATCATCATACCAGTTTACTATCTGTGATGAAAGCCATAAAATATGTCCAAAAGAAATGCCAAGGATTTTTAGCTTACATAATTGATGCTAAGAAGGAAAAGAGTAAGCAAGAGTTAATTCCAGTTGTCAATGAATATCCTGAAGTCTTTCCAGAAGACTTATCAGAGCTTCCTCCAGATCGAATTATTGAATTTGAGATTAATTTGATACCTGGAGCAGCGCCTGTAGCAAAAGCACCGTACAGATTAGCTCCATCAGAATTAAAAGAATTGGTTACACAATTAAAGGATTTGTCTGACAAAGGATTTATCAGACCAAGTACTTCACCGTGGGGAGCTCCAATTCTGTTTGTGAAAAAGAAAGATGGCACTATGCGTATGTGTATTGATTACCGAGAGTTGAACAAATTGACCATAAAGAACAAATATCTATTGCCCAGGATTGATGATTTGTTTGATCAATTAGTAGGAGCCTGTTAYTTCTCAAAGATTGATTTGCGATCAGGATACCACCAGTTGAAAGTCAAAGAAAGTGATATAGCAAAAACAACATTTCGAACCAGGTACGGACACCATGAATTTCYRGTTATGCCATTTGGTTTGACTAACGCACCTGCAGCTTTTATGGATCTAATGAATCGAATATGTAAACAATACCTCGATAAATTTGTCATTGTATTTMTTGATGATATTCTTATATATTCCAAAACCCAAGAAGAACATGCAAAACATCTTCTATTGATCCTCGAGCTTTTGAAAAGAGAAAAGTTGTATGCTAAATTATCAATGTGTGAATTTTGGCTAAAAGAATTCCAGTTTTTGGGACATGTTGTATCTAAGGATGGAGTAAAGGTAGACCCAGCAAAGATAGAAACCGTTGSAAAATGGGAGGCACCGAAAACACCATCTGAAATTCGAAGTTTCTTGGGATTGGCGGGCTATTACTGCAAGTTTATTCAA
>NW_020202469.1:12228-17596 GCF_001531365.2 Cynara cardunculus var. scolymus
TTGGTTAGCATTCATGCCAGCAGCCACTTGACTGACTATGTTGGGGAGTGCTGCCAGAAGTTGTTCTGACACTAGTCGTGCAATCTCAGGATTTTCTCTCCTTGGCGGCATCTTTTAAGCCTAAGTCAGAAGGGAATTCGTCATTGTTACGGCATAACAAGGGTGATAGCTTTCAGGCGTTTAAATGACACCAAGATTGTTCATCTCATGGATATTATTCAAGCCTTTACATAATCATATTAAATTAATCTTATGCACACCATGACTTGACATAAATAAGTGTTCCCCAAAAAGACATTATGCATTCAAAGATGTTCACAGTCACACAAGACATGATAGTGAGTTTCTACGCAAAAGAACCACTAATCCTTCTTCTAAAACAACATCCATCCTATCACTATTCCCAAAATTAGCATCATCACTCCACTAACTACCAACCATCTGTACAACCTCCTTATTTCCCGCCTTGCTACAGCGACGACGTCCGTGTTCCTCAACAGGTGTTGATGGTGTGCTTCCATCACATCGGACAGGTTGTTTAGGATGTGGTGATGATATCCCAGCCGGCTCTGGTGCACTTGTGTATCAGATGCAATTCTCCTTACCCATTCTCTTTCAGCCGGATTCATGCCCTGGGTGCAGGACGCAAGTACCCCGGTCACCACTTGAGTTATCCTGCTCCCCAATTATGGTCGGGATGTCTCTCCTATGACCCTAACAGAGTCTTCAAATGCCACACGTTGCGGCAATGGAACGCTCTTCCTTGGTGTGACTCTGATCCTTGAGCCATGATAAGTTCGTGGTGGAACATCGGGTGTTGGCTCCGATGTGGGTAGGAAAGATGCTTGTGGAGAGGCAGATGCTCCACTGGTCGTAGTGTCCTGCTCGTATGGGTCTATCTCTTCATTATGGGCTGAGTTTCTTCAAGAATGGCCAACTACGTAACCGAATTCATCGACTGAGTACTCACTAGAGTCGGATGACACCATAGTGATCTGCGACATTAATAATCTTAATTACTAATTACACCATCTTATAAATACTTAGAAATATAACCAAAGCTTTTGAACAAGGTTAAGAGTGGAAATCAAACTAGACTCTCAAAATATAAAACCTCTGGTTGTACTACCAGAGCCTCTGGTTTCATGACCAGAGCCTCTAATCTTCATGACCAGAGCTTCTGGTTCAACTAAAAGCCTTAGGAAAGGATTTCTCATCCATCGGTCCTCTTGCAAACCAATGGAATTCTATTTTATCAACCGCTGGTTCAACATCCACACTTAGAATAATAATGGATTTTCGTCCATCGATCCTCTAGTTTCTCATAATGCACTTACAAGAGCTTCTGGTTTCAAGAACAAAGCCTCTGGTTCAAGTTCCATACTTAGAAAAACACTAAGTAACCTATCCATCGATCTCTGGTTTCCTTGTCAACAATGCTTCTGGTACATTTATAAACTCAAACAAATTTAAGGAATTCCTATTCCATCGCCTCTGGTCCTTCTAACTAGAGCTTCTGGTACATCCAGGAACTCAAACAAATTTAAGGAATTCCTATTCCATCGCCTCTGGTCCTTCTAACCAGAGCTTCTGATGCCACTTAAACACTTAGAAATTTTATAGAATTCTATCCCATCGCCTCTGGTCCTTCTAACCAGAGCTTCTGGCCCAACATGGACACTTAACAAAATACGGGTTTCTACCCATCATCTATGGTCCTTCTAGGGCAATGGATATTCATAGTGAGTATAACACTTAAAATCATGTTTTTCATAACAATTTCCTTACGCGAGCATATCTCTAGTACAACCGATTAAGTTCTTCTAATTATATGTACGTTAAACACAGGTGATCAGGCTTTGTTTAATCAACATATAATAACGTGACCCGCTTTAAAATCATATGATTCTAAGTTACTTGAAAACCATTTTGAAAATTTTTGGTTATAGTCGATGGTTTGTAAAGAAAACCAGTGAACTATAACTGAAGCTCTGATACCAAATCTGTCACACCCCGCTAAAGCGGAAACACGAGATGTAACAGGCAAACGAATCACAACAACAATTAATAAATAACAGTTTTTAAATATTTTCAAAAATAAAATGAGTTCAACATCATAACCAAATTTTTGACAACTACTTCTTTTACAAAAGCCTCCTTTGCGAACTTAATTAGTTTTCCACAAGTATGCTCCCCAAAATACTTCATTTTCTTACTTGTTACCTGAAAAGCATGGAACACAAAACAAGTCAACTACAAAGAGTTGGTGAGCTCATGGGTTTTCACATGCATAAAACAATTTAATGCACAAACCAAATATTTGCAAACTTATGCGAATCTTTTGCACTTAATAAATGTAAATCTTTCACGATGTAAAAACTTGAGACACTACTGAGCCTTACCTGACCAACTTGCACCATTATTTTACGAATGACCAAAAGTAGCCTGTACACTTACTTAGGTCCCACAGTTCGTAGATGTACTAATTCAGCGGTGGTCCAAATTCCACATGATTAGACAAGAAAACATAGGTAGAGTGCACCCCTTTCTAGGTGGGACTGTCAACACAATAGCGACTATCCATAATACCACGGCCCGGGGATATACCCGAGTTAACAAGTAGCATTTACGGACAGGGACTTTATTTGGAAAATATACTCCCAAGCACATCAATTTAGCATTTCTTTCAAAGTGCAATAACAATCAATATTTCATGACACAATAAACTTGACTAAGCAGTTCCTTAGTMCAAWGGTTTCAAACAAAGATTGACTAAGCAGTTCCTTAGTCCAAAGGTTTCAAACAAAGATTGACTAAACAGTTCCTTAGCCCAATGGTTTCAAACAAGTAACATGCATAGTTTGCTTAATCTCATGCTTTTCCCCCAAAACAATAAACAAAGCATTAAAAGTCGGGCCGTGAGAACTTACTTGCAAATCGATGAATATCCGAGGGTTTGATGACGTCTCAAGCACTGAACGTCCTGCCCTAACCTTCCTAAACTATTCAACGACCAGAAATTAGATTACCTAAAGGTTCTCGACAGAGATATAGTCAAGTTATATCCTATGCAATGCCAATGAATTTTATGAATTAAAGTTGATATTAATTTTTCTAAAAATGTATATTTTGAAATTAAATCCTTCATACAAAAAGTTGTTATTTGGACAGAATATAAATTCTAAATCTAACATTTTTGTTTCCACAAATAATAGCCAAAAAAGAACCTTCTATACCTTTTTTTATGATCAAATTTTATATCTACTATTAAAAAAGGAAGTTAAACAGACTTTTTTTCCAAATTTCAAGAACTGAAGATAGATTTAGGGTAATCATCATTACCC
Organism: Cynara cardunculus var. scolymus; assembly: GCF_001531365.2. Taxonomy (NCBI): domain Eukaryota; kingdom Viridiplantae; phylum Streptophyta; class Magnoliopsida; order Asterales; family Asteraceae; genus Cynara; species Cynara cardunculus. Next base: position 15,573 of record NW_020202469.1, read on the forward strand.
TATCCTTTTTGAGTGACACAGCCCGCAATTCAGATTGCACACTCTTCGAGTGACAGTCATTTGGAGTCTAAACTCATCATTTTTCAAGGATGTTAACACCATTTTCAGGCTATCAAATTAAGTTTAATCTCCAGAAAGAATAATTCCCGATTCCATTGAGTTTTGAGGAAGATAGAAAAAATTAAAGATGCCTGCAAGATTCTATCATACTTCAAATCATAACCTTACATGCTCAAGCTTCGCATGCAATAGGTTTCCTCCTACTTCGGAGTTCAAAGAACATGGATCATAGATTATTATCCCTTTTTGAAGACATTTTCAAGATCAAGATGCGGGTTTAGGAAGACAAAAACTTGAGTTATTTTATAAAAAAATGAGATAACTAGGATCATACTTTTTCTTGAAATCTTGAGTATTGTTCAAGATTGACAGAATTTTTAGAAGCTTGCTTACGGGAATCGGCTGGAGGGTGATTTCTTTTAGAGAGAGGTTAGAGAGATGAAGAGTTTATACTGATAATACTTTGAAAATGAGAGTTTTCAAAAGATGAAGGGTATTTATATGAGGCTTTTTAAAGAGGAAATGGGCTGGCCACTAAAGGCCCAAACCCAAATAAAAAAAACCTTTATTTTCTTTAAATAATAATAAGCCCACCTTTTACTAAAAGTCATTTGGAGAAATAAATGAGACTTTTGCATTTTAATTTAAAAGTTTATAATATCAAGTTTATTTTATTTACATCATTTCAATAATATTTGGCATTACACAAGTTAGCTTTATCTGATATCCCACCAAGGCGTGATCTTTCAAATAAGACTTGGGAGCTAATCTAGATAAATTCTAATCACTAAAACTAGATCCTAAAGAAATATTATTTCTAAATATAGGATCTATAATAAAATGCTAACCTGAGACTCCAAAATGACAGAATGTCACAATTCTTCTTATCCTCAATGATCTTTGATGATTCACAACTTATCTCTTCTTCAGATTCATAATCAAGAAAGTCTTTTGCAGATTTCTCAAAATCAAAATGAGCATGGATTGAATTAGAAGATGTGAGTTCAGAGGTTGATGCATCAGAATGATTTGTTTGAGGTTTCATCGATTCTGACTTCGATGAACTTGCAATTTTACTTGGGTTGTTCATTGATTCATCAGCTGATGGTTCCTGTAGGATCGATAAACTCGGTTTCTTGGTATTAATTACTTACTTGGATGATCTGTTTGACAGTGATGATGCAGCGGAAAAGATAAGAATCAACCAAAGTAGAAATCAATAAGAACACAGTGATGAAGATTGATGAACACAAGAGAGAGCTTCAAATGATTTTCAATAGAATGAAAATGTTAACAATTACAATATTTAAGCACGCTGAAATACAAGGGTCTACGCTGCTATTTATACAAGCAAGTAACCGTTTTTCTGACATGACCTAAAATAAATTAATCTAAGTCGTTCGATCAAAACAGATTACAGACAAGAACACGTGATAAGCACGAGCAGCTAATAAACCTAAGTAAAATAGCTAAAGAAGATCTACATAGAAGACAGGCTGCAGACCCTCTGTGAGACATCACCGAGGCTCTGCTGGATATAACTTGAAAGCACATTGACATAGAGGATATCTTCCAGAACCTCTGTGAGACATGATAGAGGTTATGTCGTCTTTTTCTTGAAGCATTGACTTTGTAGACGACCAGTTTCCAGAACCTCTGTGAGACACGACATAGGTTCTGTTACTTGAGACTTGTACGCTTGAGCATCTTCTGCTGTTGGTCCTCTGTGGTCTTCTGTGACAGATCATCTTCTGTCAACACCTGTAGTATTACTTTTTCCATACTTTTATATTTAATGAAATGAGAGCTAACAATCTCCCCCTAAGTATGAAAAAGTAAAAATTGAACTTTAAGTGCAAGGACATGACTTGATTGAAATGAAATTACAAGAGGTGATAAAGCATCATCCTCTGAAAGAATTACAATGTAAAGAATTACAAAACTTAAATGACAAAAATTTTGAA
>NW_020202469.1:17601-19621 GCF_001531365.2 Cynara cardunculus var. scolymus
GAGGCTCTGCTGGATATAACTTGAAAGCACATTGACATAGAGGATATCTTCCAGAACCTCTGTGAGACATGATAGAGGTTATGTCGTCTTTTTCTTGAAGCATTGACTTTGTAGACGACCAGTTTCCAGAACCTCTGTGAGACACGACATAGGTTCTGTTACTTGAGACTTGTACGCTTGAGCATCTTCTGCTGTTGGTCCTCTGTGGTCTTCTGTGACAGATCATCTTCTGTCAACACCTGTAGTATTACTTTTTCCATACTTTTATATTTAATGAAATGAGAGCTAACAATCTCCCCCTAAGTATGAAAAAGTAAAAATTGAACTTTAAGTGCAAGGACATGACTTGATTGAAATGAAATTACAAGAGGTGATAAAGCATCATCCTCTGAAAGAATTACAATGTAAAGAATTACAAAACTTAAATGACAAAAATTTTGAAGCTTAGGCTGAATTCTGGTAAAGAAGGGTATCAGACTGCAGATTCTGGAAAATCGTCTACCGCGTATAGCAAGTCAACTTTGATCATTCTGTAGACATTGAAGATCCATTCTCTGAAGTTGATTTGAACTTTGATCGCGTTCAAGATGGGAGACACTTCACCCGATCTGAGATGTCCTCTGTCCACCTTTGTCGCCGCTCTTTTGAAAATCCATTCTAAAGTCTCTATTGAGTATTTGTGGGACTCTGTTGGGTCATAGAACCTTAGGATATCATCCTTATCCAAATACACAAACCCAAAAATGGGGTTGTGGATAATGGAGTTTGGAGAATACCTAAGTACCCAACCAGGCCTGCTATATGGAGGAGAGAGATTTAGATTCTTCTGCACTAACCTTATTGCCAGCTCGAAGTCCTTCTGACTGTAATACCTTACTTGGGCGCGCATGACTTCTATCAGCCTTCAGAGCGATATTTGATAGCTGGACCTCCTCTCCATGTAGATGTTGAGAATCTTGTGCATATAGATGACATCAAACACGCAGAGGTTGTGAAGGTCCGCATCCATGAAGGTATAGAGGTTTACGTCTTCTCTCCTAACCAAATACTGAGCGTAGAGCACAGACTTCTTCAGCAAGGTCCTTGTTGAAATTGTCACCAAGGAAGTGATCTGGTGCTCTGAGAAGACCTGCTCACGAGGCCTTGTCAACTTGGAGAACTGAAATTTTGTTGCGGCAGAGGGGATCCCTGTAAGCTCTGGATCATATGGGGGCTCTGTGTCTACTGCAGAGTACTTCCACACCAGAACTTCTTCCAAAGTTGTAACATGCACTGTTTTGACTTGAGGTATTGGAATCCTGCTCATGGACTCAAGTATTTCAGATACCCTGTCTGCTGTGGAAGCCTCTGGCATCTTGAGCTCTTCTTCTTCCAATATTGGCCTCTRGGTTGATCCCTCTGCAAGGATTGGTTTGACAGATCCTTGTAGAGCATCAAACGTACCCGTGGATGTTTCTTGGACTTGTGGGAATAAGGAAGACGTGGCTTCTCCTTCTCTGTGGTGCATTGGAATAGGACCTCTGCCCTTCTTAGCTTGTGACTCTGCCAGGGATTCTTGAAGAGCTTTTAGGAGCACAGGATCGTCTCGATATTTTTCTACGTTGATTTCTTCTGGAGTCTCTGTGCTCGACGACGACCCCTTCTGTGGTTCCTCTACAACCTTGCCTTTTCCTTTGCCACTAGGCTCTGGAGCCTTCCCTTTGCCTTTTGAGAACAGGTCGGCTGTAGATTCCACAATTTTTACACCCTTGGCAGGAACTCTGGCAGAAGTCTTCTTTTCATCCTTCTTCTCCCCCTCATGACGATCATCATCACCTTCATGATCGTCATGGCTCTGTATGGCGTCTGCCTTGCATGTAGGCAGGGGAACCTTTTCCAACCTCTGCAAAATTTTGATGGCGGCCTTCTTCATCTTCTTGATGGCCTGATTTGCAAGTTCGGAGGCGTGATTGATGTCTATCTCTGTTGCCCACTTCAGTTTTGAGACGCTTCTGTATATCTCGCTTCTGAGGAGGTCACC
>NW_020202469.1:20986-22217 GCF_001531365.2 Cynara cardunculus var. scolymus
TGTGACCACAGGTTCTGTGATCACAGGCTCTGTAGGTTTAGCCTTCTTTATTTTTCTCTTCTTTTGTTTTGGCAGAGGTACAGTTGGGCCCTCTTCTTCTACGGGCCTCTTCTTCCCCTTCGACTTTTTCACAGAAGAGTCAGCACCCTTCTGTGTCTTCTTCTTCTTGCGTGAGGGAGATGGCATTCTAGGGGGATGCTCACTCACCTAACCAGCCACTACTGGCTCCTCCATGCGTCCCTCCACTCTCATTTTTTGCAATTTCCTCACCTAAGGGGACACCTATTCATTGTAGGGTTACAGGGACCGGTTCTGGTCGCCTGTATCCACGTCTATAGGCTTTGCGATCCCCATGAGTTAAATACGTGAGCATGGCCTTGGATAGTGGTCTTGGACTTCTGTAGCCATGCTCATGCTCGGTCGGATGAAACTCCTTGAATGGGTAGAGCCTTGCATTGGGCTCCACAGAAGGCAGTTTCGCTGCCAGAAGGTCTCCAAATGCTAAACCAAGGAAGCGTTGTAGGATCAAATTAGGTTGGTTCATATCTTCCCTGGCCTTCTTTTGGGCCTATATGTGACAACTCTGCATTGTGGGATTTCAGGTTAGTACTTTATATCAGAATATTGGTTGAAAACTAAGTCTTTTTAAGATTTAGCCTCAGAGATCGTCTTGTTAGTCTGATTAGGTCATGTTTCGACGGTAGCTAATCAAGTTAATTCATGCAAGCCAATTAGTCTTGAAAATATTTCACAAAAAGATAAGTTGATATTTTAGTCTCGTTCTCTTAAAATTCAAAGTTTTTCAAAGTTTCGATTTTCTTTTATTATTTAGTTGTTTATTAGTATTATTATAGGAGTGGAGTTTTAAAAATCTTTTGTCAAATTGTTTGTTTATTTAAAAATTATTGGGATCTAGTATTAAAAACATTTTGGGCTTGGGCTTTTAAAGGCCAGCCCATTCCTTCTCTAAGAAGCCTCATATAAATACCCCTTTCCTTTTTAAAATTCCGCATTCTCCAAAACTTAAGCTATACCGTCCTCTCTTTCTCTAACATCATTACCTTCCAACCGATCCCATTTCCTTGCAAAAACTCAAGATTTTTGCTGTTCTTGAGACTTGTTTGTTTCATTCGGTCAAGAAAAAGGTATGTTTTACGAACTTTTTTATTCCCTTTTAGTTGTTCGAACTCCTTTATCTTTATACTCGATTCTTTAAATAAATTTATGAGAT
>NW_020202469.1:23807-25241 GCF_001531365.2 Cynara cardunculus var. scolymus
AGTTTTTGATGTAATTATGAACGTTGTGTAAATTCTAACTCCTGTTATGTCGATGAACCGTTTTTGTTTTTGAACAACTTGAAATGGTGTTATTTATAAACTGTTGCTATGACCCGCTTGCCTGTTACATCTCGTGATTCCGCTTTAGTGGGGTGTGACACTGTACCTTCGACTTTTCGCCCCGTTGGCTTGAGCACTTCTTATTGATGAGCCCGACCATATCCTTGAAAATGAGTTGGGCATAGTCCTGAGGAAGATTGAAGTGTATTCCATACATGATGGATATCATAGCATGGGAGGTCTGGTCATGACTGCCCACCTTCTCTGTTAGGCAGCAGTTGATGATTGAGAATAAGGTGTTCCAAACAGGGGGCAGTCCCTTGCGCTTGAATTGTGTCCTTTTGATAATCAGGGTCGCATATGAATGAAATTCCAGGAATTTGATTAATTCCTCGTCGGTAGGGGTCACAGCATAGGCATTCAGATTTAGTTGTTCAAGGGTAGGCAAATGTAGAGCAGTTCTCAGAGTTTCCACATTAAGTTCTAATGGGACAAGGGATTTGTTAACTGGGTGGGATGCATAACCAACGATTGTGAGGCCAGAATTGTCAAGAGTAGTAATGTAGGCACTTAACAAAAATTGGGTTAATTAGGTTTCTGGTGTGGGTCGAGTAGCAGATAAAGCATAGAAAAGAGGGTGGTTCCTTAGAATTTCCATTAGAGTGAAGGTGAAATCGGGAAAACCTGAGGGGACAAAATAGTAGTTGTTCGTCTTTTTAACTAGAACAACTTTCTCGTATTTGCTTTGAACAAACGACAGTGCGTGTGAAGTTAGGGCTTGAGCTTGCGTCACCTCGTTGTCGCTTGAGACGTTAACAGACTGTGCTGAGGCGCTTGAAGACCACATGGTTGCAGGTAAGCTTTGAGAAATTGCAGGTTGCAGGTAAGCTTTGAGAAATTGCAGGTTGCAGGTTCGTCTGTGTGCATATGAGAGTTTTTGAGAGCGTAAGGTTTTAATTTGGGGGGAAGGAGGGTATTTATAGGTAAGGATTTTTAAAATTGAACCGTCCGCTGTACAAAAGGTCGTGTAATGAGTGGATTTAGGTGAAACGGTTCAAAAAAGGTATGTCGGGTCTTCTCATAAGTGTTACACCTTTTTACCTAAATGGTTTTATGAAATCCACAGAGAGATGAGTATTTGCTCAGCTCAACTCACAGAGCCTCTATTAGAAGCGCCAGAGGTTCTGATGAGATGACCTCTGAGAACATGATACTCCAAACGTTTTTGCACCTTATGTGGTTTTAATTTTTGAAAACTCCCCCTCTGAGCCAGCTTCCTTGGCTCCCCTTGAATAAAAACCATTTGAGAATCCTTAAGAAGAAGTGTCCACAGAAGATCCGTTCAAAGAGCCTCTGTAAGCAGTCACAGAGGTT
>NW_020202469.1:31608-32570 GCF_001531365.2 Cynara cardunculus var. scolymus
CTCTGTGGTGCCCTTGGTCCTTTAGATCAGCAATCTGCAGCATAGTGGTCGGGTTTGCCACACTTGAAGCAGCCATCTTTGGGCTCTTCCTTCCTCTGTTCTTCAACCCTCTGCAAGGGCTTCTGTTCCTTCTTTTTCTTCTCCGATCTCTCTCCTTCTGAGAAGTTTCTGTGATTGAAGCTTTTGAACTCCTTCCTTTCTCCACCCTTCCTGAATTCTCTTGTGATCAAGGCAAGTGTCTTCATCATCTACTTCATGGAGACCTCTTCTTCCTCAGAACTGTTGTCACTATCTGCAACTAGCACCACCTTCTTCTTCTTCTCCTTCTTTACCTCCTTTTCCTTCCCAGAACACCCGTCTTCTGCAACTAGAGCCAGAGGGCCTCCATAGTTCCTTTTCAATTGAAGAACTTCAGACTCTTGGCTCTTGAGGGAGCCAAATAAGTCTGCTAATGTCCATGTTTCTAGRTCCWGKATGGCCTTCATGGAYATTGTGATWTTCATCCATTCAGCCCCAAGGCTTTTCAAGAATAGTGAGTTATTCTCCTCTGCCGTTCTCGGGATGCCATACCTCTTACAGTTGCTGATTAACATGTTTAGTCTAGAGTATGTATCCGACRGAGACTCACCCTCTTTAGCCTTGAAGCTGTAGTACTCGTCGATGCAAATTGCACGATTGTTCTTAAGCGTTTTCCTTCCACCTTCAATTTCCTTTTCGAGTTCAGCCCAGATCTCCATGGACAGTTGACAGTGATCAATACACTTAAAAATGTCATTAGGAATTGCCATGATCAACAAACATTTACATTTGTTTCCCAACTCGACGATAATCTTGTCCTCGTCGCTCCAGTTTGCTTCAGGACGCGGTTCATAGTGCTCAGGTATTTCAGGTGTGGTTCCAGTTGCTGGAACTCTAGGAATTAGGTTCATTGGGACGTAGGGAGGGTTGTACAGGAACTCACA
>NW_020202469.1:34080-35777 GCF_001531365.2 Cynara cardunculus var. scolymus
TTATACTTCTTCATCAGAAGTTCATTGGTTTGAAGCTTCTGGTGAAGTATTTCCGTTCTTTTTGAAAGAAATCTTTAAAAGCTACTGAATTTAGTCTCTCTGCCTTAGATTCCTTTAAGACCTTTATTTTCTTCTCTAGGTCCTTAGTTATTCGTTTGTTTAATTCCAGAAGTTTATCTTCCTCTGATTTCTTAAGAGTGCTTATGCGAGTCTTTTCCTTTGCAAGTTCAGCTTTTTCTTCGGCTAGAAGGTCAGTTTCTCTTTTGTAGAAACTTGCTTCATTTTCCGCTTTTATCCTTTCGGATTTTTCAAAATTTAATTTCTCTTTTAATCTCAAGAAATCTTCGGAAAGTTTTATTACCCTTAACTCTAGCTCCGATGGGGTAGAGTTGGTTTCATTGGAAGTAGACTCACATACCTGGTCATCAGAGTTGTAGGCGGATTCGACGTTTGACATGGCCATTAGACATATGAGTGCTTTGTCTTCATCGTCCGATGAAGAATCGGACACCCAATTTTCTTTTTCAGCCATCAGGCTTCGCTCCCTAGAATTATATTTGTATTTGTTTTTGTAATAATCAGCATCCTTTACCAATCGTCCTCGGCATTCTTTGGAGAAATGACCGAGCTTTCCACATCTATAGCATCGAAGGTCATTCTTTCTTCCATCCTTGTCTTCTTTCCCCTTGTCTCTTGTCTCTTTTCTCTTCTCTTCTTTCTTCTCTTTCTTCTCTCCCATCTCTTCTATCTTCCCTCTGATGAAATTTGGATGGCTTCCTTTCATATGACGACTGGTACCTTTCCCTCTTGAACTCTTTTCGTTCATAGGGTTTCTTGATGAACTTTCTCTAGAAGTTCTTTGTGATCAAGGCCAAATATTTGGCAAAAGCTTTAATTTCATCATCTGATTCAGAAGTTTCTTTTTCAGATTCTGATTCTACTACTAATGCTTTCTTGCCTTTCTTTTTATGTTCTTTGGTAGAAGTCCTTGATTTTTCCTTTTCATCGGCAGTAAGGGCAAGAGGTCCACCAATGGAAACCTTCTTTTTCATTATGTCATTCTCTTGTGTTGCAAGCGTTCCATACAGATCATGAAGTGACCAGCTGTCTAGGTCCTGGTTTGCTTGAAGGGACATAAACAGCTGAGTCCATTCATCGCCCAGACTTTTTACGAATAAAACGTTGTTTTCTTCCTTAGTTCAGGAGATATCGTTTCGACGACATTGATTGATCAATGTATTAAAACGATCATAAGTTTTCTATGTTGGTTCATCAGGGAGGGCCTTGAAAATAGTATATTCGTTGAGACATTGTGCTCTACGATTTTTTCTCGTTTTTGCTCCTCCTTCCAGTTGACTTGCCAGTTCATCCCATAGGTTCTTGGCTGTGGAACATGCGTCGAGGGATTGGAAGATTTCATTGGGTATAGCCATGATAATCAATCGTTATGCCTTTTTGTCTGTTTCTACTCTTTCCATGTCGTCTTCATCCCAATTCTTTTCATCTTTGGGCATATAGTAGGCAGGAATTTCAGCGGTGGTGTTTGTTCCTGGAACTCTTGGGACAAGAGATTGTGGAATGTAAGGACCCTCCATTACAGATCTTAGGAGGTTCCTGTCCATTCCTTCCAAGAAATTCACCATTCTGATCTTCCATTGTGGATATTCTTCTCGTTGAAGAGTTGGAGGCTTGGTGAG
>NW_020202469.1:36192-40241 GCF_001531365.2 Cynara cardunculus var. scolymus
GTTTTTAGCTAATCTTCTAATAACAGATAACGATTATCTAAACTATGGATAAACTTTAGTAATTAAGATAAACTCGAAATCTAGCTGTTGACTTGTCATCTCCAGCTGTCATTCATGGTATGTTGGATCATCCTTATCTTTAAGTCTTCATCGCATGTTTCTGGATGAAATGATGGAAAATACTCTAAGTGTAGTTGTCCATCGGTCTCTGGTTGTGCTCCAGACTTAGTCAATTTTGCCTTGATGTCTCCATCGGTCTTCTGGTTCTTCATCACTTATTGTTTTTCGTTACTTTTTCACTTTATGAATTATGGGGTTTAACATAAGTTATGTAAATGGGAATTCTGGTTCAAAGAAGTTCAATTTGTAGGTCATGTTGTATCATAAATGGGAGTAAAAGTGGATCCAGCTAAGATTGATGCAGCTGAAAAGTGTAATGCACAAAGAACTCCTTCTGAAGTCCGAAGCTTTCTAGGATTGACAGGCTATTACCGCAAATTTATTCAGGACTTTTTCCAAAATAGTTGTGCCATTGACCAGACTGAGTCAAAAGAATATCAGGTTTTAGTGGGAAGAAAAACAGCAAAAGGCCTTCCAGCTATTGAGAGATCGCCTTTGTAGTGCTCCAATATATCCTTACAAGACGGGTCAGAAGACTTTTGTGGTTTACAGTGATGCTTTGAAACTGGGTTTAGGTTATGTTCTGATGCAGAGGGGAAAAGTAATTGCATATGCATCCAGACAGTTGAAGGATCATGAGAAATAATCTCCAACACATGACATGGAATTGGCAGCAGTGGTATTTTCATTAAAAATTTGGAGGCATTATATGTTGGGAACAAAGTGTCAGATTTACACTAATCATAAAAGTCTTCAACATTTATTCAATCAGAAAGAGTTAAACATGCGGCAATGTTGATGGATTGAATTAGTTAATGACTATGATTGTAAAATCCTTTATCATCAAGGAAAAGCCAACGTGGTAGCCGACGCTCTGAGCAGAAAAGAAAAGTGTGGAACAGTCAACATAGTGGCAATGAGAATGAACTTAACCCCTAATCTTCATAAAGAACTTTTGAAGTGTCAAAAGGAAGTTGTTAAAGAAGATCATGTGAAATTAGAAAGATTGGATAAAATGATTTCCACCCTGGAATTGAATGATGAAGAAATATTGTGTTTTCAAGGACGGATTTTGAATGAAAGTCATAAGTCCCGATATTCTATTCGTCCAGAAACCAATAAGATGTACAAAGATCTAAAACCTTTTTGTTGGTGGTCGGGGTTAAAGAAAGACATAGCAAGATATTTGGAACAATGCATAACATGTCTACAAGTCAAGATTGAACACCAGAGACCCTATGAAAATCTTCAATCATTAGAGATTCCTGTATGGAAATGGGATCATATCACGATGGACTTTATCATGAAATTACCCCGAACACCAAAAGGATATGATTCCATCTAGGTAATTGTGGATCCTTTGTCTAAATCTGCTCATTTTCTACGAATAAAGGAAAGTTATCCATTACAAAGGTTGGCTCAGATTTATATTAGACAATTGTAGCAGATTTACTTCATAGTTCGAGAAAAGTTTTTAGAAAGCTCTAGGGTCTCAAATTCAGTTAAGTACGGCGTATCATCCACAAACAGATGGACAAAGTGAGAGAACAATTAAAACTCTTGAAGATGTGTTAAGAGCATGTAATATTGTTTTTGAGGTATCATGGGAGGATCATTTGCCATTAATAGAGTGTGCATAGAATAACATTTATCACTCCAGCATCCAAGCGGCACCGTATCAGGTTTTGTATGGTCGTAAATGCCGAACGCCGTTATGTTGGAATGAGGTCGGTGAGGGACAATTGACAGGTCCCGAAATTGTTCAAGTAACTTCTGAAAAGATTGAACAAATCCATGAATGAATAAAAACAGCTCAGGACCGTCAAAAAAGTTATGCCGATAAACGTTGAAAACCAATTAAATTTTGTGATGCTAAGGGTTTCTCCTTGGAAAGGTGTTTTTAGATTTGGTAAGAATGGTATGGTTAGTCCGAGATATATTGGGCCATTCAGAATTTGCAAACGGGTTAGGCCAGTAGCTTATTAGTTAAAACTACCGGAGGAGCTCAATTTACTTCACAACACTTTCCATGTGTCAAATTTGCGAAAACGTTTAGCTAATCCATGTCTAGCAGTACCGTTTCCAAAAATTAATTACACAGTAAACTGAACTTTGTGGAAACACCAGAAGCTGTAATTGACAAAAAAATTAGTGTTATGGAACAAATAAGAGTTCCGAGGCAACAGGGAGTTAGAGTCTGAAATGAGAATCAGATACCCTTGGTTTTTTGATTAAACGAATTTCGGGACGAAATTCTTTGAGGGGTGGATAATGTGATAACCAGAATTTAAGGTAGTAGCAGTTGAGGTAATTTTATGTGATTATTATGTGAATATGTGGAAATATGCATCTTACTTTATGATATTGATTATATGCATGGATGATATATGTAAAGTATGACTTACTATGCATACATGGGATTATGCTTATAATGGGAAACATTAAAATATAAATCTAATATGCATTCTTAGGAGAAAAATGAGGAATGATTTAAAAATAGTAAACCTCCATCACCTTGTGAGTTTTATATTATTAAAACTTTACACCGCCTTTGATAATATATATATATATATATATATATACTAGTGGTGTACCCGCGCGATGCAGCGCGGGTGAACCACAATTCTGAAACATTAGTTTAGCCTTGAATCATGAGTTTATGTGGTTATTTGCAGGTTAACTAATTATGAAGTTAAAGATTAATATGGCATATTCGCAAGATCGAATGGAAAAATAATTTCTCATATATTGGGTTTCTAATCCAATGTACTTATAACTCATTACAAAACTTGAAATCCGTATATCCAAACTGTTGTTTAGTTTTCGTGATGCACTCATCGTATATCCAACCTATTGTTTAGTTTTCGTGATGCACTCATCCGTATATTCAAACTGATTGTCGCTCATGAAAACAAAACAAATACCGGTATGTTAGCTATCAGTTCATTCAATTTTTTGCATTTCCTATATCAGACTAAGGAAAATGGATTATTAAAAAAGAAAGGCTAAAAGAGTACTATTATAAAAGGCAGAATTTGGTGCATTCATATGACCATATTGTTGGTTTTTCATATACTTATTAAGGATCTAGTAGGAGTGCTTACCGGTAAAATTAGTTAGAGTAATGATTCTTATCAGCAAGTGCTTACCGGGTAAAAAAAAACTCCTAAAAACCTATGAATATATTGAAAAACCTCTTCAAAACCTCCTAATATAAAACCCACATTATGATTGCTTGTAGAACATAGTGATTAATTCCTCATTATGGACTAATTGATACCAAGAAATGTAGAAGTCACTTCATACAACACATATCCACTTTTAGAGTATAATGTACTCCTAGGACTAATCAAATTATGAAACAACTTCAAATGTAAACGAACGTAAATGAGCATTAACGAACATAAATGAACGAACATAAACAAATGTAAATAATAGGTGATCCRTYGSTAAAAGCTACCTTATTTTCACATCAAACATCCCTTTTTAACACACTAAACTGGTAAAACATAACATTGATGCGTTTTTATATGTCGATAGGTTTGGAACACTTTGGAGCGAAAAAGGGACAAAAAGAAGATTTTTGACAGCTTTACGAGACTATGGTGTTTCAAGCATATCTAACTCGTCCGAGCTTGGATTTAAGTTATTCAAGATGATCTGGAAAGGTAACAAACAGCCCCACAATGTTTAAGTTTTGAGTTTCTTCAGATTTGGACTGCTTCTAAGACGAAATCGACATCGAAGGTGGAAAAGAGCTGCCGGACAGCAGCTGATGAYAGCAGCCACGAAAGTCTGATCTTGCCTTAAGGAAAACTTTCGTGCATGGGCGGAACACAAACTTTCCAAGCGAAGGGGCCGGACCTAATATTATATATTTTCAAAAATACCAAAAATACACTATACAAAGTTATAACGTAGAAGTTAAA
>NW_020202470.1:0-3440 GCF_001531365.2 Cynara cardunculus var. scolymus
AGACTTGTCCGGATTAGAAGTCCGGTCAAAACACTTTGAAAATAAACCAACTCCCTTGTCCGGTTTAGCAATCCGGTCATTATAAACATGAAAATATAACATGCTTATCCGGTTTATAAGTCCGGTCAATACTCTAATTATATCGTTGTCCGGTTTAGAGTAAATCGGACGATATACCGTTCATCCTTTGTCCGGTTTAGAGTATACCGGACAACACATCATTTAACCTTTTCTCCGGTTTAAAATATACCGAACACCCCTTAGCCGGTTTATAGACTTAAACCTTTTCTCGCAAGTGGTTTAGAAGTAAACCAATCACCATATGACCGGTTTAGATGATATTCGGTCACCTCTTGGCCGATTTAATTATCCGGATTACAATCCGGACAACACTTGTACGGTTTAATTAAGAACATTCATAAAATGCTATAAAATTCAATATAACCAGTTCCAAATGCTTATCAAATCATATATAAGCAATTTATACTTCAAAGCTCTATACACTCACCTTAACAAATCGAGAATCAAAGCTRTTGAAACCTTTTTCTTCTTCTTCTTGTGCGAATTCTTCAAATTCTCAGAGAAAAACTTCTAAATATGGAAAGTGTGTTGTGTGTGTTTTCTCTTCAAAATTTCAATTTATACATACACCATCAAAGAGGAAGTGAGGGGCGGCTCACAAGCCGACTTCCCCTCTTTTCTTTAATTAAAATACTCCACACACACATTTTTTAAACACATATATATATCATACATATGCATACCATATATATATATATATATTAATATATATATATATATATATATATAACCAAAATAATAACCAGACTATTACAGAATTCCTTCTAGAAAGTTCACCATTCGAATTTTCCAATGAGGGAATTCCTCACGAATGAGCGTTTGAGGCTTAGACTGTGAACCCGTACTCATGAAGGAAACATTGGCCGTATTCGCCATTGATTGAAAAAGAATCAAAAGAAAATAGGAGAAAATTGATAAAACAGAGTAAACTTGGAGAAGAAGACTGTGTGTTCTAGAGTCGACAAAGGATGAATACCAAGAACAGAAATAATCGAATTAAAATTTGATTCCTTCTCTGATACCAATTGTTAGGACCGAATAACTCTATTTCTTGGTTAAGATTACTTACTTGAATGAATGGTTTGACAGATATAATGCACCGGAAAAGATGATGAATCAAACAAGTAGAAATCGATAAGAACACGTTGAAGATAAATGATGAACACAGGAGAAAGCTTCAAAGGATTTTCAATTGATGAAAATATTGACAATTACAATACTGGAAGCACACTGAATTACAAAAGGCCTACGCTGCAATTTATACAAGCAAATAACCGTTTTTCTGACACGACCTAAAGTAAATAAATCTAAGCCGTTCTATCAAAACAAATTACAGACAAGAACACGTGATAAGCACGAGCAGCTAAAAGACCTAAGTAAAACAGCTTAAAGATAATCTTCACATAAGACATTGCTGCAGACCCTCTGTTAGACAACACAGAGGCTCTGATAGATGAAACTTGGAAGTATGCAGAGGAAATCTTCCAGAACCTCTGTGAGACACGACAGAGGTTCTGTCGACTAAGTCTTGTAGCATTGTCATGTCAGAGCACCAGTTCCAGAACCTCTGTGAGACATGACATAGGTTCTGTCATTTGAGACTTGTAGCTTGTGCATCTTTTGCTGTTGGTCCTATGTGGTCTTCTGTGACATATCATCTTCTGTCAATACTTGCAGTTTTACTTTTTCTATACTTTTATATTTAAAGAACTGAGAGCTAACAGTGATGCTGGTCAAGAAACCTAACAACTACTATTTCGCTCCATCCTCAAATGGCTTCCCTGAATACACTTATCCACTATTGGAAATCCTTCGCAACCACCCCATCTATTACGCACTCACTGCAACAAAACCTACCCCTGAAACCTATCTCACCCAATTTTTACTCAGTTCTTACATATGCACCATGAAAGATGCTGGATTAAGCATAATAGGCTATGTGTCACACCCAATAGTCAAATCCCTCATACCAATGGAGATGAACGTCGAGACCCTATGTGTTGCCCTGCACCTACCTACTCTAGACGATCATTATTTGGATGCCTTTGCACCAACTCCATCAGATGCGGAATTGATCGAATTCCTCCAATTCCACTCATACACGGCAAAGATGAAAATCATCAAACGGACTGAATTCAAGAGGAAGGGCCTTCCTCCTATGTGGAATACTCTTTTTTCAATCATCAATTGTTGCTTAACGGGGAAGGTCGGCAGCCACGATCAAGCATCTCATGCCATGCTCTCCATAGTCTATGGAATATACTTCAACTTGCCCCTGGATTACGCGCAACTCATCTTTGATGATATGGTAGGCCTAATCAAGAAGAAATGTGCTACTCAACAAAATTAAAGGTAAAAGCATAGAAGAAAGCCAAGGAAGACCTCAATTACCCAAACTTGATCTTACAGAGGTTCTTTGGCTTGGTCATTGGAGACATGATTGCAGAGAACCTGCCCTCTGCAAAGCCAAATGCTCACTAAGGAGTTTCATCCAATAGAGCATGAGCTAGGTTACAAAAGCCCGAGGCTATTATCAAAACCTATGCTCAAGTACCTTAGCAAGGGAGATAGGAAGGCTTATAGACGTGGATACAGGAGACCAGAACCGATCCCTAAAAACCCTCCACGAGTAGGTATCCCCATAGGTGAGAGAGTGCACAAAATGAGAGTTAAGGGAATAATGGAGGAGCCTGCAGAGGCAAGGGAGCTGAGTGAGGAAGGACCGAGAGTAGTTAGTAGTCCCCCACGAAGGCCAAAGAAGTCTAAGAAGACTCATAAGGATGACGATCCTTCTGCGAAAAAAGAAACGAAAAAAGAGACCCGTAGAAGAAGAGGGTCCAAACAGTCCTCTGCAAAAACCCAAAAAGAAGAAATCAAAGAAGGCCCAACCCACAGAGGTTGAGGTCACAGAGGCCGAGATTAAAGAAGGCCCGGCAGAGGCTGTACCTAAACGCAGAAGGTTACGCAAGACTGTTCTAGAATAGTCCCCCTCTGAGCAAATACAAGATATAATCTTCAATCTCCAACAGAGTTTTTCAGCGCCCACTGAGGTGGTAAATTTGGGGACAGAAGTCGTATTAGATGACGAATAGGAAGAATTGGAGTTAGATGAGGGTGAAAAAGATGCCAAAGGCACACATCCAAGCCCCCTCCCAGTGCAACCCACATGGCTAGGGAACCTGTTCTAGAGGGAACCCCTATTGAAGAAAGCGTGCACATGTTGAACCCTGAACCGACCAACCTTGCAGAGGACATTCTTTCGTCCTCTGTCGAATGCACAAACTGGGAACCCTATTCTACTCCATCATCCTCTCAAAAGGATGGTAGTTTTATCATAAGAGTCCATTCGCCCAAGGACT
>NW_020202470.1:3780-32916 GCF_001531365.2 Cynara cardunculus var. scolymus
AGAGGCTCTGAAGGAGTTGACTTCTACAACTTCTGAACTCAAGGCGACCTTATCAACCCTTCAGAGCTCTGTCCTAAAAAAGGATGATCTCACAGAAGCCTTCAGCGCACTGTCTCTCAATCCTTCTTCCATCAACACACTAAAGAAAGAACTGACAGAGGTCGCCGCCCAGTACGCTGCGGACATAGTTTTCGCCGGCTACACGGACTACTCCGCCTTCAAGAATGAAATCAAAGAGATGTTCTCCTCTGTGATCACTGTTGGCGTCGACTCCTCATCCTCCAGGGCTAACAATAACCATCTAGCCACTCGCAGAGAGATCGACGCAATGGTTGAGGCCCTCGGAAAGACCGTACGAAAACACCACGACCATCTTCTCAAAGAGGCCCGAGCTACTAACGAATCTATCAGAGACTGCATGAAGCAACTCGTCAAAGAAGGTAACTCATTCCAAAATGAAATCTATCGTTATGTCTCTAAAATGAAATGGGCCACAGAGATAGATATCAACACCGCCACTCTGAATGCTGAAATGGTAATAGAGAAGATAGAGAAGGCGGCCTCCAAAGTTCTCAGGCGCTTGAAGAAGGCTCCCCTCACCTCGTGCAAGGAAGAAGCCACTCAAATCTATGATGATCAGGGAGGCAATGACCCTGATCATCATGAGGGGGAGAAGAAGACTGAGCCAAAGAAATCAACCTCTGCCAAACCACTGAAAATAGTGGACTCTGCTGCAGCCCTATTCTTCAAAGAAAAATCTTCAGAGCCTACGGGGAAAGGCAAGGGTAAAGTGGTAGAGGAGTCACCAAAGAAAGGGTCTAGCTCTGAGACACTAGAGAAGATCAATGAAGATGAATACGATGACCCTGGTCTGGTTCAAGCCCTCAAGGCGTGTTTGGTAGAGGCTCAAATGAAGCAAGGCAGAGCTCCCATCCCCAAAGTCGGAGAAGGCTCTTCCAAACTTGCAACAATACCTGAAGAAACGTCCACGAGTACGTTTGATGCTCTGTTAGGAACAGTCAAGCCAATCCTACCAGAGGGGTCTACCCAGAGGCCTATACTCGAAGAAGACACCAGAACGCTAGAGTCTGCCACAGTGGGGAGGGTCTCTGAAATTATTGACTCGATGAACAAGATTCCTATGCAGAAGATGCGTACAGAGCCCGTAACCACTGTCGAAGAGATTCTGCGGTGGCGTTACTCATCCATGGACACAGAGCCCCCATACGATCCAGAGCTAACTGKAATGCCCTCTGCCGAAGCAAAATTTCACTTCACTAAACTCACCAAGCCACCAAAGCAGGTCTTCTCAGAGCATGTTATTCGTTCACTAGAAACCATCTTCACACGCATCATGCTGAAGAAGACCGTGCTGTACACTTAATATACGGTGAAGAGGGATGATGGCAACCTCTACACTTTTATAGATGCTGACCTCCATAATCTGTGTGTATTTGATATAATCTTCTTGCACAAGATCCTGAACAAGTATATGGAGAGGAGGTCAAGCTACTCGATTTCTCTCAGAAGGCTGATAGAGGTAATGTGTGCTCAAGTTAAATTCTACAGCCAAAAAGACTTCGATATTGTAATGAGGTTGGCCCAGCCAGAGCTGAAGATTACTCCTCCAAAGAACAGACCCATTTGGCTGCACTGGTTCCATCCCAACACTATTATCCACAATCCCATCTTTGGGTTTGTTTTATTGGATAAGGATGAGATCCTAAGATTCTTTGATCCGAAAGAGGAGCAAAAATATTCAACAGAGTCCCTCGAATGGCTGTTCAACTTGGTGGTGGCAGAGGTGCAGAAAGGGCGAATAAGGGCGGATGAAGTAACGAACCTTCTGGAAACCATCAAAATACAAGTCTCATTCAGGGAATGGATCTTCAAGGTCTACAAGACTATCAAGACTGATTTTCAATATGCTGTAGACGATTATCCAGACTCTGCTATTGAATAAACTCTTGTAATAGTATAGGCCTGCACAATTTTTACTTCTTTCAATAATGTAAATTTTTGCAGAGGATGAGTTTAATCTCCTCTTGTATCTTTCCTTATGTCAAATCTTGCACCCAACTATCCACAATTACTTTTTTATACTTAGGGGGAGATTGTTAGCTCTATTATTCCTATCTTGTAAAAGTATAGAAAAAGTATTTTGCAAGTCTTGACAGAAGGTTATCTCCACAGAAGACAACAGAGGACTAGCAACAGAAACCGTTTGATCGAACAAGTGAGAAGTGGCAGAACCTCTTATGTGTCTCACAGAGGTTCTGGAAAATGGTCCTCTGTCAAAAAGAACACGCAAGTCATTTACAACAGAGCCTCTGAGTTGGCTCACAGAGGGTCTGCGAATTTGGTCTTCTGTGAAGTTTCTGTTCTATCAGTTTTCAAAGGTTGTTAGCCACATGTGCTTTTCACGTGACTAGGGAATAATCAACTTTATTTGGACGACTCAGATGAAGACACGCGTCAAAATCTTGTCACTAAGGTCGTTAGGAACTAGTATAAATAGCGGATATGACCTTTGTAATCGGTGGTGCTTCCAGTATTGTAATTGTCAAACTTTTCAATTGAATCAATTGAAAAACTTTTGGAGCAATCTTCCTGCATTCATCTTCTTCGTTGAAACTGTGTGTTCTTGGTGTGTTTAGAATTTCTAATCATTTACTCTGTTTTGCTCTTATTAATGCATCCGCTGCACATCAATTGTTTTAGAGCTTATTTAGAGTATTAGATCAATACCAAAGTCGAATTCAGATCCAACAATAGGGTATCTCACTTGACCTTTCGATCTGACCCTTATTTTGTGATTTTAACTATGTATTGCAGGAGGTTCGGACGGTAAGGGAAAAGGGAAAATATGATATTTTTCCTATACGCATTTCTACATGAAGATCTGTCTTGATGTATAGTTTTGATTGATTAAGATAAGAAATATATTTGAATTTTTTGACCGTGTATGCAGTATTGGTAGATTCTTGTACTGAGGGACCTATGTGGTACATAAACATGTATTTCTTATGTATAAAATATGTGTTACATGCAATTTGTGGAATGGGGTGTTACAGAAAGTGGTATCAGAGCCTGAGTTTAAAGAATTTAGGTATTTAACAACATGATACCTAGACTTAAACTATTATATTGCATGTTAAGGGTCCCAGACATAGTTAGCTCCATTGGATATAAATATGATGTGTTGAAAGAACAGTGTGAGAGGTAAATTTTAATTACATCTGGCTAGTGTAATTATGAATTTACAGGTACACATTTGAACTTGAATAATTCATTATATTTGGGAATGTGAATACGTGATTATTAACACAAAAACCTGCAGATGTCTATCCAAACCCGAAGATCTAAAAGAATGGCTCATCCAGAATCTGAGGAAAGGGAAGAATCGCCTGTTAATCTTCCGACTAGCACGTCTGGAAATAGAGGACGGGGAAGAACAAGGGGATGAGGCAGAGGAAGAAGTCAGTCTCAGGGAAGGGGTCGGACTGAAGTACATTCTGAATATGAAGAATCCCACTCTGGGAATGTTCAGGAAAGATCAGTGCCACACCCTGAATATGTATCCAAGGACATGTTGGCTGAAGAAATGGGGAAGTTGTAGGAAACTTTGACTTCTATTATGGGAATTCCAGCCAGGGTAGAGACAAAAAGAATATAAGTTCATCCCACGATGCTAGCTACTCACAACAAGGAGGGGGATATTAAAATGTTTTTGGCATGCAAGCCACCAACATTTTCTAGAGAAAGAGATCTAGTGAAAGCCGTGTGTTGGATTAAAGAAATGGAATCAATATTCAACACCATTCGATGTCCGGAAACAAATAAAGTTCGATTTGCTGTTTCTATATTAAAGTCAAATGATTTGTTCTGGTGGAAAGTTGAATCATTAGTCAGGACGGATGTTTTACAAACTTTATCCTGGGCATAATTTGTAAATCGATTTAAAGAAAAATTTTGCCCTAAGACAGTTGTACGACAAATGAAAGAAGATTTCCTGAAGCTAGAAYAAGGAAATGGAACAGTTCGAGAGTATACCGAGAAATTCATTGAATACTCTCGATTTGCTAAGCACTATGTTTGATCAGAATCTAGGAAGATAGAAAGGTATATTTGGGGTTTGAAACCCTCAATTAGAGAGTTTGCAATTGCCATGAACCCCAATACCTTTTCATTAATGGTAGATGCGGCTGAAGTGACCGAACGAAATAAAAATCGACAGCCAGAAGGAAAGATTGTAGAGAAGAGAAAATAGGAGGGGCCTTCATCTTTTAGAGGACCAAAAACTGTAAGGTATGATAATAGATCTGAGCAGAAGATCAGTGAGAAAGTCTGCTCACAGTGTCGACAGGTTCACCAGGAAGAATGCAAGATGGATCCAAGGAAATGTTATAAGTGCAGCGAAACAGGTCATCTGTCTAGAAATTGCCCTGCTAATCGAAGGCGTTTTAATTGCAATTCTCTGAATCATATTCGATCGAATTGTCCCTTGTTAAGAAATCTGCAGTTAACAATGGGGAGTAACGCGTCGAGTATACGAAGAAGGCCTACTGTGAACAGAGGACAGCAAGGAGGGACGTGGGGACGGTCCTTCTAGATGACTAAGAACGAGGCAGAGGCATCACCGGATGTAGTAATAGGTACATTCCTTTTGAATTCAATACGTGCTAAGGTGTTATTTGACTCTGGTGCAAACTTTTCGTTTGTGTCACCATTGTTTGCTCAAACTGCATGTTTGAATTCTGTGCTACTTGATGACAAATTAGTAGTTGATACTGCTAATAGTCATGAATCTGTTACTAGTGTATTCTATAACTGCATTATTGTTATTGAGGTTTGTGAACTACCGATTCGGTTATTTCCTATGCCGATGAAGGAATTTGATGTAGTGGTAGGTATGGACTGGTTGGCAGAGTATCAGGCCAGTATTGTTTGTAATAAGAAAATGATCAGAATCATTTTGCTAGAGAAAGGAACATTTATTATTTATGGTGATCGTCAGAATCATCATACTAATCTCCTGACTGTGATAAAAGCCCAAAAAGTGTATCCGGAAGAAGTGTCAAGGATGTTTGGTATATGTGATTGATGTGAAAAAAGAGAAAGGAAAAGAGGAATCGATTCTGATTGTTAATGAATACCCATAAGTTTTTCCGAAGGATTTGTCTGGGTTACTGCCAGACCGAGTTATCGAATTTCGAATTGATCTCATACCAGGAGCACCACCAGTTGCCAAGGCGCCGTACCGGTTAGCTCCATCAAAACTGAAGGAATTAGTTACTCAGTTGAAGGATTTAACTGATAAAGGATTCATTCGACGCATCACTTCACCTTGGGGTGCTCCGGTCTTATTTGTTAAGAAGAAAGATGGATCTATGCGAATGTGTATAGATTATCGTGAATTGACCAAGTTAACAATTAAGAATAAGTATCCACTGCCAAGGATTGATGATTTATTCGATCAACTAGTGGGAGCGAGTTATTTCTCCAAAATTGATTTAAGGTCAGGGTATCACCAGTTAAAGGTCAAGGAGGCAGACATCGCTACAACAGCTTTTCGAACAAGGTGCGGGCATCATGAATTTTTAGTTATGCCATTTGGCTTAACTAATGCGCCTGTAGCTTTTATGTATTTGATGAATAGGATATGTAAGGAATATCTTGATAAATTTGTTATTGTAATTATTGATGATTTTCTTATATACTCTAAGACCGAAGATGAACACGCAGAACATCTTCGTCTGATATTGGAATTGCTGAAAAGAGAAAAGTTGTATGCAAAGTTATCCAAGTGTGAGTTCTGGTTAAGGGAAGTTCAGTTTTTGGGTCATGTCATATCGGGAGCAGGGGTGAAGGTAGATCAAGTTAAATAGAAGCAGTTGAAAAGTGGGAAGCCCCAAAAACCCCTTCTGAAGTCCGAAGCTTTTTGGGATTGGCAGGTTACCATCATATGTTTATTCAGGACTTTTCTAAGATAGTCGTGCCATTGACCAAATTGACTCAGAAGAATGTCAAATTTCAGTCGGAAGAAGAACAACAAAAGGCTTTCCAACTGTTAAAAGATCATCTCTGCAGTGCACCGGTGTTGACCCTACCCGTGGATCAGAAGATTTTGTAGTATATAGTGATTCTTCGAAACTAGGATTGGGATGTGTTTTGATGCAAAGAAGAAAGGTGATTTCTTATGCGTCAAGACAATTGAAGGATCATGAGAAGCAATATCCAACTCATGATATGGAATTAGCTGCAGTGGTGTTTGCTTTGAAAATCTGGAGACATTATCTTCTGGGAACTAAATGCCAAATCTATACAAATCATAAAAGTCTACAACATCTGTTCAGCTAGAAAGAACTGAATATGTGGTAGCGTCGGTGGATTGAACTTGTAAATGACTATGATTGTGAAATCCTTTACCACCCGGGAAAAGCCGATGTGGTAGCTGATGCTCTGAGCAGGAAAGAAAAGAGCGGAACTATTAAAGCTGTAGCAATGAGAATGAACTTAGTCCCTGATATTCGTAAAGAGATTCTAAGATGTTAGGAAGAAGCCATGAAAGAAGATTTTGTTAAAACATAAAGGTTGGATAAGATAATTTCGACTCTAGAACCGAACAATGAAAGAATTATGTGCTTTCAAGGGCGAATCTGGGTACGGTGTTTTGGGGATATTCAGAGCACTATACTAAATGAAAGCCATAAGTCCCGATACTCTATTCATCCAGGTACCAATAAGATGTACAAAGATTTGAAACCTTTTTATTGGTGGCCCAGATTGAAGAAGGACATAGCCAGATATGTGGAATAGTGTATAACGTGCCTACAAGTTAAGATTGAGCATCAGAAGCCATATGGAAGCCTTCAATCTTTGGTGATTCTTGTGTAGAAATGGGATAACATTACAATGGATTTCGTAATGAAGTTACCTCGAACTCCAAAGGGGTATGACGCGATCTGGGTAGTTGGTGATCGCCATTTTCTACCTATAAGAGAGAATTACTCTTTAGAAAAGTTGGCTCAGGTTTATATCAAAGAAATTGTAACCAGACACGGAGTTACACTATTTATTATTTCTGATAGAGATAGTCATTTCACTTCAAAGTTCTGGGAAAGTTTGCAGAAAGCTCTGGAATCTGAAATCTGATTAAGTACAACCTATCATCCACAAACTGACGGGCAGAGTGAAAGGACCATTCAGACTCTTGAGGATATGTTGAGAAGTTGTGTCATAGACTTTGGGGGATCATGGGAAAATCATTTGCCACTGATAGAGTTTGCATACAATAACATTTACCATTCCAGCACCCAAGCGGCACCGTATGAAGTATTGTATGGACGTAAATGCCGAACGCCGTTATGTTGGAACGAGGTAGGTGAAAGACAGTTAACGGGTCCTGAGATTGTTTAAGAGACTTCTGAAAAGATTGAACAGATCCCTAAAAGAATTAGAACAGCACAAAACCGCCAGAAAAGTTATGCTGATAATTGCCGAAAGCCGATTGAGTTTTATGTAGGTGATTTTGTGATGTTGAATGTTTCGTCGTGGAAGGGTGTTATCATATTTGGAAAGAAGGGTAAACTCAGTCCGAGGTATGTTGGGCCATTCAAAATATGTAAGCGAATTGGGCCAGTAGCATATGAGTTAGAGCTACTAGAAGAACTAAGTCTGATCCATAATACTTTCCATGTATTGAACCTGTGAAAATGTTTAGCTGATCTGAGTCTCGCAGTACCACTACCCGAAGTTAAACTAGATAGTAAGCTGAACTTTGTAGAAACACCAAAAGCCATGATTGATCGAAAAACCAGGGTGTTAAGAAACAAAGAAATCAGTCTGGTTAAAGTATAGTGGAAGTTTCACAAAGGACTAGAGGCAACTTGGGAATTAGAATCGGAAACGAAATCAGAATACCCTTGGCTTTTTGATTAAAGGAATTCCGGGACAGAATTCTTTTGAGGGGTGGATAATTTGATAACTGGATCTTGGTTATCACCCGAGGTAATAAATACGTGATTATTTGTTACAAAATGTTTATGTGACAGCATGATAAATTGTTATATTTGATCATGCTAGTATGTGAAATTATATGCATAATATGGATGCATGTATGAGATTGGATGTGTGTCTGTGTGTGTGGAAAATTATATATGTATATGTAGAATTATATCTATATATATATATATGCATACATGCATGTTATATGAGAATGCATGGTGTGTGGATGTATGCATGTGCATGAAGTGGATTAGCATGGGAAGGGGGCTGTTTAGCCAACCTTCCAGTTTTAGAAAGATATAAAAGGAGGTTGAAGTCTCCATTCTCTTCTTCTTGCCTATTTTAAAAGTTGTGCGATTTAAGGATAGAGGGAGTGACCGGACTTCAAGTATCTGATTTCAAGAAGGTTGTTTTCAAAAAGCTTGGTAAGATGAGTAATTTCTAAACCTTTTCATAAAACTTGTTACTGTTTTTATTTGAATGTTATTTATTATTGGAAAGAACTCAGTTATTTTGCTTAAGGGTTTTATCCGGACAAAGGCTTACTGGATTAAGTTTAAATCGGACAAGGGTTGGGCGATTAAGCCCTAAACCGATCAAGCGTTAAGCGGTTTAGTTTTAAATCAGTCAAGCTTTGAACGATGTATTGTCTGGACTTTTTATCCGGACAAAAGTTGGAATTTATTTCTAAGTGTTAAATCAGACAAGCCTTAGGCAATGAGTTTTTCGGATTTGGTAAACCGGCTAAGACTTGACCGGAGATGAAGTCCGACCAAGTCTATGTTGACCGGATTTGTATTGTGCCTTGTGCTTGATTGATAAAAATTGTTATTTTATCATAAAATGGAGATTTGATATAAATGATTTTGGATTGATAATAATTTCAATGGCTATAGTCTATTTGGAATTATTTTTGTGAAATGTTTTGATGAGGAAATAAGGGTGGCATATCAAGGAGAGGTGTACCGTGGGATAAGGGTCGCATATCAAGGAGAGGTGTACCATGGGATAAGGGTGGCATATCAAGGAAATGTGTACCATGGGATAAGTATGGCATATCAAGGAGAGGTGTACCTTTGATATAAGGGTGGCAATTGTATGTGCGTTGTATGATATAACTCTTTCTATTATATCCCTTAAGACTCCCGTGGTCTGGAATCTTTATTTCTTTGTGATTTAAGGATTTAGGATCAAGGTTCTTATTGGAAATCATAGTCTGTATGTTATTGTGGAGAAAACATCAGGTTTGGCCTGATACTTTATATAAACCTTGTTGATTAGAAAAAGGTTTAAAAGTGGTATTATATGGAACCTAGTTGGTTCAAAGGTATGATATTTGATTAGCCAAATGCTTAACTTGAAAAGTGGAAAGGATTTGGTATTTTGTTCCTATTCGTTCATATATTGTTATATATATGAATAGTTGTTTTTCATAAAGGTTTTGGTGATTTTCAACCTATAATATCATAATAGGGTATCTCACTAGAGCTTTCGGTCTAGCACTCGTTTTGTGATTTTAACTATGTATTGCAGGAGGTTCGGACGGTAAGGGAAAAGAGAAAATTTGATATATTTCCTTTACGCATTTCTACATGAAGATCTGTCTTGATGTATAGTTTTGATTGATTAGTACAAGAAATATATTTAAATTTTTGGACCGTGTATTCAGTATTGGTAGATTCTTGTACTAAGGGACCTATGTGGTACATAAACATGTATTTCTTATGTATAAAATATGTGTTACACACAATGTGTGGAATGGGGTGTTACATTCTTTGTTAAATAATTATGCATTGAATAATACTTTAAAAATATATTCAGTCAATGAATTGTTTGATATAAATAAAAGCAAAATAAATTGTTCTCCTTGTCGATGGGATGAAATGTTTACGTCTTTTTTTTTCTTTTAAACCTCATCATATTATGCATTATGCCTTATCTGCTTTGAAGAAGAAAATCAATTTTAAAGAACATTGGTTTGGTACTTATAGTATACCACCAAGAAAGACTAATCTGAAAGGACCCATTCTAAAATGGGTACCTAAACCCAATTGATTCACTATGCACGTAAATCGATATGTGTGGTCCTTAGACTCCGGATGTTCTAAGCACGTTGAATCTTTTGAAGGAACGGTAAGGTTTGGTAATGATCAATACCCGCCTATCCTTGGATACGGTGACGTAATTTTTGGAAACTTAATGAATAAGAAAGTGTTGTATGTCGAAGGACTTGGACATAATCTCTTTAGTATAGGTCAATTTTGCGATAAAAATCAGAAGTTTGTTTAAAGCTAATCAATGCAGGATCCGTACTACTGATGGTAAGGAGCTACTAGCTGGAGTCAGAAGATCAAACATCTAAACAATTGACCTATCCAATACACAAGTGGGTATTGAAGTCTGCTTGATATCCAAGGCCTCTTTGCAGCAAAATTTGTTGTGGCATCGGCGTCTTTCACATCTTAAATTCAAAAGATCATGTTTGCAGCGCATATGAATTGAGTAAACTGAAGAAAGCTTCACACAAGTCTAAAACAGAGTTCAACACTGAACGTCCTCTTCATTTACTTCATATGGATCTTTGTGGTCCTATGAAAGTACTGTTTGTCCCTTAATTCACTGATCAATCTTCATGAAGCTCCATAATATAGCAAATCTATGATTTCTTGTAAGAACATCAAGAACAATATTGAGAGAGAAAGTCAATGCACTAAATCTGGTCAAACTTTATTACATATCTTCAATCTTACAAAATGAGCTCTCTTCTTACAAATTACAAAGACCATTCCTATTTATATGGTCAAACCTATTAACACAAGTCAAAGTCAAACCTGTCTAATAAAAGTCAAACACGATGACTTTTACAATTATAGACAATATTTAACTTTCAAGACGAATACAATTAATACAATTAGGACTGAAAATCAGTATTAATTGTATTCGTCTTGAAAGTTAAATATTGTCTATAATTGTAAAAGTCATCATGTTTGACTTTTATTAGACATGTTTGACTTTGACTTGTGTTAGTAGGTTTGACCATATAAATAGGAATGGTCTTTGTAATTTGTAAGAAGAGAGCTCATTTTGTAAGATTGAAGATACGTAATAAAGTTTGACCAGATTTAGTGCATTGACTTTCTCTCTCAATATTGTTCTTGATGTTCTTACAAGAAATCATAGATCTGCCATATTATGGAGTTTCATGAAGATTGATCAGTGAATTAAGGGACAAACAATTGGTATCAGAGCAGAATTATCAAGATTAGTGCTCTAATTCTCTCTTTCTCTCTCAATCTAATCATCCTTTGATCATATTCTTTCTATCTTTGATGTTCATCATAATTCTTGAAGATTGCTTCGTGTTTGTATGATTTCTGGACTTATCAAGTACAAAGTATTAATGGGAAGAAGTATGTGCTAGTCATTGTTGACGACTATTCCAGATATACATGGATTCATTTTCTGAGGTCAAAAGACGAAGAAGCTGAGACTATTATTTCTTTCTTGAAGAATGTTCAAGTCAATCTACAGTTGTCAGTTCAGAAAATCAAAACTGATAACGGAACTGAATTCAAGAACAAGATTCTCGGCTCATTCTTAGAATCTCATGGTATCTCACATACCTTCTCAGCAGCCTAGACACCGCAACAAAATGATGTCGTTGAACACAAAAACAGAACTCTTGTGGAAGTGGCGCGTACACTTTTGACATGTTCAAAGCTTCCATTATTTCTTTGGGCTGAAGCAGTGGATACTGCATGTTTTACCCAGAATCGATCCCTCATTCATAAAAGGTTTAGTAAAACTCCTTATGAGATTATAAATAAAAGAATACCTAATATCAAATTCTTTCGAGTATTTGGTTGCAGGTGTTTCATTCTTAATGACAGAAAGGACAGAGGTAAGTTCGCTGTGAAAGCTGATGAAACTGTATTTATAGGATACTCAAAAACATCTGTTGCATACAGGGTCTATAACAAAAGGATGAAAATTGTCAGTGAGAGCGTTAACGTATCATTCGATGAAGTGATTGAAGTGGCTTCTGAACAAAACGGTTCAGGACCCGGTCTGATAATTAATACTTCGCAGAATGCAGATTTTAATGAGTTTTCATATTCTAAACTTTCTGATTTAGATTCTTTGTTTGAGAATTTTTATGATGATTACTTTGATAACAAACCTAATACTTCAAATGATTTGTCCAGGGATGTTCAAACTGAACAACAATTATCTAGTCCATCTGTTGATGTTCCAGTAACTGAAACTGAAGAAGAAAAAGAAGATGTTGATGAAGAGATAGAAATGGAAACTCCTGATTGTCCAGTTCAGTGTGAAGAGGGCTCAAATGTTAATTTTCCAGAGGTGTCAGTTTTCAAGCTGAAAATAGCTTATCTCAGTCGGATATTCAGCCTATTCCAGTTCTAAATAATGAACCTTTACCTGAACCTGTTGTGGAAAATTCCCCAATACCTATACTAATCAAAATTCTGATCAAAGTTCATATATTCCCTTAGCTCATAGCAGAAAGTGGACCAGAGATCATCCAATAACTCAAATTATTGGTGATCCAACTGCTTCTATTTGTACTCGGTCTGCTGCAAAAAGTAATATTGAACCATCCAAGGTGTCTGAAGCCTTAGCAGATACGGACTGGATAATTGCGATGCAAGAGAAGGTGAATCAGTTTGAAGCGTTAAAGGTCTGGAGATTGGTTCCGCGTCCCCGTAATAAGACGATTATCGGTACAAAGTGGGTTTTCAAGAATAAGAAAGATGAAGACAGAGTTGTTGTCAGAAATAAGTTTGGCTTGTCGCTAAAGGATACAATCAGCAAGAAGGTGTTGACTACGATGAAACGTTTGCCCCGGTAGCACGGATTGAAGCTAGAAGGATGTTATTGGCGTATGCTGCACACAAGAATTTCACGGTTTATCAGATGGACGTCAAGACAGCATTTCTTTATGGTCTTCTCAAAGAAGAAGTCTATGTTGCTCAACTGGAAGGTTTTATGGATGAGTCAAAGCCTGATCATGTATATACTCTTGACAAAGCCTTATATGGTCTTAAGCAAGCACCGAGAGCCTGGTACGATATTCTCTCAGAATTAATGGTAAAATCTGGTTTCTCGATAGGTAACATCGATGCAACTCTCTTCATTAAAAAGGAAGAGTAATATATTATTTTGATACAAATTTATGTAGATGATAAAATATTTGGATCTACGAACCCAAAATACTACAAAAACTTTATGCCTTAATGGTTTCTCGTTTTAAAATGAGCATGATGGGTCAGATGAACTTCTTTTTAGAACTTCAAGTCAAACAATTATCTTTAGGAATTTTTATCTGTCAAACAAAATATAGTTTTGATATCCTGAAGAAATTTAATTTGGAAAATTGTTCATCGAGTAAAACACCTATGGCTCATGGTTCAAAACTACATGATGATCTATCTGCAAAAGCTGTAGATTAGAAAACATATAGAGGCATGATTGGTTCTTTAATGTATTTAACGTCTTGTAGACCGAATATTATGTTTTCAACACATCTTTGTGCCAAATATCAAGGCTAATCCAAAGGAGTCCCATTTAAGTGTCGTTAAGCATGTTTTTCGTTATCTGAAAGGGTCTGCCAATCTTGAACTCTGGTATCCAAAGAGTACTAGCTTTGAACTAACAGCATACTCAGATGCATATTACGCAGGGTGTATGTTGGACAGGAAGAGTACTTCGGGTCATGTACAATTTTTGGGAGACAAACTCGTAAGCTGGGCTTCAAAGAAGCAAAACTGTGTATCTATTTCTACCGCTGAAACAGAATACGTAGCTACTGCTAGCTGCTATTCTCAAGTACTTTGGATGCAAACACAGCTCAGAGATTACGGTTTTATTTTAATAAAATTCCCATTTATTGTGATTCGAAAAGCACAATTGCTATATCTTGTAATCATGTTCAACACACTAAGACCAAACATATAGATATTCGGTAAAGAACATGTTGAAAAGGGAGCTATTGAATTATATTTTGTAAATACATAACTTCAACTAGCTGTCTTTTTTACAAAAGCTTTAGATGAAAAACGCTTCAGCTATCTTGTATCCAAGTTAGGAATGTTAATTTTGAAAATTTGAATTTTCTTAAAAATTGTTCAATTTATTGAACTGAGTTTAAGTCAAATACATTTTTTCAAAATATCTATATTTCTTAATACAAATCAGTATTTCAATTTTTTAATGTGATTTAGTTTTTTTTATAGTGGAATCTAGAACTGAGGGGGAGTGTTGAATTTTTTTCTTAGTTTACTGATTCATTTTTTGAAGGGGACTTAACATATCTGTATGATACTAACTGTTTAAAATTTTCTTACAGGTACTGTTAAAATATCTAATTTTTAAAAGATTTTGAGTTTAAAAAGATAAGTGTTTGTCCGATTTAGTCTAATCTGGACAACACTTTGTTCGATATAGACTTATATCCGAACAAAGTAATGTCCGATTTAGAATAATCCGGACAAAAGGCTATTCGATAAACTTCTATCCATATAAGATTGGATATATGTTCTTGAACAAGTTTGTGGTAGATCGCTCAAAGAGTCATGCGATTTGAGTCTAAATCGCTCAAAGAGTCATGCGATTTGAGTATATATCGCTCAAAGAGTCATCCGAACTTTGTTTCTTTAGATGAAGTATTATACGATTTACCTTCGTGAGTTATCCGATTTATTGACTTAGTGTTGTGTGTGAGTATAAACCGGACAATCCATGGTTCAATTTATCTTAATCCGAATATCTATTCGTTCGGATTAGAAGTTGAAGGGTTTTTTCACCTCCTACATAGATGCTCGTCCGATTTTCATTTTACTTTTTACTGTTTTACTCACATCGCTCAAAAGTTCTTGTTCATCATCGTTATCGGATAACTCAATCAACAGTTCTTCATCTTTTTCTTCATATCTAATCTGAATCATTTGGGACTGTTTCTTTTATACTTTAAGGTTTGAATCTTTAATCGCGTTATTGAACTTTAATTGTCATATCATTTGGACTTAAATTTGAACTTGATCTTTAATATGAACCTGTAACACTAAATCGAGGACTGTTTTGAAGAACCCTATGTAGCAACCCACAATTTCTACTTACAGATAATCCACATAATCATATCCATAAAACGAAATGTAATATTGTCTACAAAACATGGGCTAACAAAAACAAAAATAACTTTGTTTAATACATTTATGTGCATCTAAATATCATTGTTTAAACTTTCCCCTTGCCTTTATCTTGCGATGTATGATCACCTGCAAAACAGGTTAGTCCAACAACTGAGCATTAGACCCACAAGGTCTAATGAGTGTATAAATCTCATACAAATAACTTACATTCCAAACTAACAGTTAAGAATCAAACCTGTACAAACAGAAACATTTTATCTATATTTGTTATAGATTTTGTTCCTCTCTCGGTCACTCCGCGATTTCATTTCTCTCGCGGTTACACCGCCATTACAACTCTCTTGCGGTTACACCGCCATTACATCTCTCTCGCGGTTACGCCGCCATTTATTATTATTATTAAATAAGTTTAAACTAGTAGAAGTATCAAACCAGATTTATTCGGATATGAAATCCGGTCAATTCCTATCCGGTAATGTAATCCTGACATCACTATCCGGTAATCTAATTTGGACAACACTCGGTGAGGCTTTGAGCGGTTTAATTAAATCGTAT
Source organism: Cynara cardunculus var. scolymus (assembly GCF_001531365.2). Lineage (NCBI taxonomy): Eukaryota > Viridiplantae > Streptophyta > Magnoliopsida > Asterales > Asteraceae > Cynara > Cynara cardunculus. The sequence goes on from NW_020202470.1 coordinate 19,512, forward strand.
AGCCTTTGAGCGATTTAGGGTTACATCGAACAAACTTAACCGGTTTAGGAAGTAAACCAGATGATACTTGACCGGTTTAGAGAATACATCGGCGGACCTTTAAGCGGTTTAGGACGAACCCGGTTACCTCTTGTCCGATTTAGGTTAAATCCGGACAACCCTTGTCTGGTTTAGGATATATCCGGACAATAAACAATATAATTCAATTTAAGCAGTTCCAAATAGCAATTGACATATGTACTAATAATTAATACTTCAAAACATATAACACTCACCTTTGAATGTTGATCGGATTAAAGCCTGCGATTTACCTTATCAGTCTTCACTATCCAAATATGATTCTAAAGAAAATTTCTCCAAAAGTCCTTACCTCTATTATGCACTTGCTATTTATAGCAAGTGCGAAGCCGCCATTAGACAAAGTGAAACACCCCCACACACACCATGCTCACTTACATAAATTAAAAGGGCATATATATATGTGCATTTTCTAAGAATATCAAGATAAATACACCAAATGTTACAATATTCCCTCCTTCAAAGAATTTCGTCCCGAAATTCCATTAAGTAAACAAATAGGGATATTTCATTCGCATTTCTGATTCTGATTCCCAGGTGGTATCTGGTCCTTTATGATATCTCCATTGAACTTTTACTAACCCAACCTCTTTATTCCGCAACTTCTTTACTTTGAAGTCAGTAATTAGTTCAGGGGTTTCTTCAAAACACAATCTTTCATCCACCTTAATTTCAGGTAGAGGCACTGCCATATCTGGACTTATTAGACACTTCCTTAAATTTGACACATGAAACGTGTCATGGATTCCACTTAATTCTAATCGAAGTTCTAGCTTGTATGCCACTTCTCCCACTTTTCCTGAAATAGGGAATGGTCCAATATATCTCGGACTTAACTTCCCCTTTTTACCAAAACGTACCATTCCTTTCCAAGGTGATACCTTTAACATCACTTTATCACCTTCTTGGAATTCAATCGGCTTCTGACTTTTATCTGCATAACCTATTTGTCTATCTTGTGCCGCTTTCATTCGTTCCCGTATTAAGACAATTTTTTCTACTGTTTGCTGAACTAACTTAGGCCCAGCTAACTGTTTTTCACCTATTTCGTTCCAACACAAAGGAGTTCGACATTTTCGTCCATACARAACCTCAAAAGGTGCAGCTTGAATACTTGTATGGTAACTATTGTTGTAAGCGAACTCCACCAAAGCCAAATGACTATCCCATGATCCTCCAAAATCAATTATACATGCTCTAAGCATATCTTCTAAAGTTTGGATAGTTCGTTCACTTTGTCCATCCGTTTGAGGGTGATACGCTGTAGTTAGCTTAATCTGTGAACCCATCTCTCTTTGGAAGCTCTTTCAAAACATAAAAGTGAATCGTCTATCTCTATCAGAAATAATTGATAGAGGAACACCATGACGTGTCACTACCTCATTAATGTATAGTTTAGCTAATCTTTCCATCGAGTATGATTCTTTCATCGGTAAGAAATGTGAAGATTTGGATAAACGATCTACTATCACCCATATAACATCATAACCTTTTGATGTCCTTAGCAGTTTGGTTATGAAATCCATAGTGATGTGTTCCATTTCCCAATTGGAATTTCTAAGGATTGCAACGTACCATAAGGGCGTTGGTGTTCTATCTTTACCTGAAGACATGTCAGACATTGTTCAACGTGCTTAGTATATCCTTCTTCATACTTGGCCACCAATAATGTTGTTTTAGATCCCGGTACATTTTATTTGTATCTGGATGAATTGCAAAATGTGACTTATGAGCCTCACTCAAAATACGTTTCTTGACATCACCATAGCATGGTACCCAAATTTTGTTCTGAAAATTCCAAAATTCTCTGCCGTCTCTCACCAGTTCAGATATTAATCCACCCAATTTTTTCTGTTTAATCTTATCTTCCTTCATGGCCTCATGATTAAACTCTCGTAATTCTTCCTGAATACTTGGTAGTAACTCAACTCGTAGAGCTACAGGTTTGATAGTTCCATTTTTCTCCTGTCGGCTTAAAGCACCGGCCACTACGTTTGCCTTTCCTGGGTGATACAAAATTTTACAGTCATAATCACTAACCAATTCCAACCATCGTCTCTGACGCATATTCAAATCTTTCTGATGGAACCGATGTTGTAAGCTCTGATGATCTGTTAAAAATTTGACATTTCGTTCCATATAGATAGTGACTCCATATCTTTAAAGCGAACACCACCGCTGCTAATTCCATATCATGTGTAGGGTATTGCCTTTCATGATCTTTTAACTGTCTTGAAGCATATGTAATTACCTTTCCACGTTGCATCAGTACACAACCCAAACCCATCTTTGACGCATCACTATATACCACAAAATCTTTCATTCCATCTGGTAAAGATAGAATTCGTGCACTGCATAACTTACCTTTTAACATCTGAAAGGCTTGAGCTTGTACTTCATTCCACTCATATTTCACATTTTTCTTTGTCAGTTTTGTTAATGGAGTAGCTATACGAGAGAAATCTTGTATAAATTTACGATAATACCCAGCCAATCCAAGAAAACTTCTGATTTTTGTTGGAGTCTTTGGGGCTTCCCATCTTTCAATATCTTCAATCTTAAGAAGAACCACTTTAATGCTTCTTTCGAAATAACATGACCCAAGAACTAAACTTCTCGTAGCCAAAATTCACACTTTGACATCTTAGCATACAGTCTTTCTTGTTTCAACAGTTCTAAGAGTAATCTCAAATGATGAGCATGCTCTTCTTCCGATCGAGAATATATCAAAATATCATCAATGAAAACAATCATAAATTTATCAAGATAGGGACGACACACTCTATTCATCATGTCCATAAAGGCTGCAGGCGCATTTGTGAGTCCAAATGGCATAACCAGAAATTCATAATGACCATAACGTGTACGGAATGCCGTTTTCGACACATCTTCATTTTGAGTCTTCAACTGATGAAAACCGGATCGTAAATCAATTTTTGAAAAATAAGTAGCCCCAACCAATTGATCAAACAAATCATCAATTCTTGGGAGAGGATACTTATTTTTTATTGTTAATTTATTCAACTCCCGGTAATCAATGCACATTCTCATTGATCCATCCTTCTTCTTTACAAATAGCACCGGTGCACCCCATGGAGAAGTATTTGGTCGGATAAAACCTTTATCCAATAGTTCTTTCAATTGTGACATTAACTCCTTTAGTTCAGAAGGAGCTAATCTGTATGGTGCACGTGCAACGGGCGCTGCTCCATGAAGTAATTAGATCTGAAATTCTATCGTTCGATCCGGAGGTAGACTTATCAAGTCTTCTGGAAATACTTCTGGAAATTCTCTCACAACTGGAATATCCTCCATCTTTTTTTTCTCTTTCTTGATGTCAATAGCATAGGCAAGAAAACTATCACATCCTTTTTGTATATATTTCCGAGCCTTTAACATCGAGATAAGACCGGAGTAACGATCTCGTCGATCCCCATAAATTACAACCTTCCCTTTTTTCGGTAAATCTATATGGATCATCTTTTCGTCACAAATTATGTTAGCTTGATTTTGGGCAAACCAATCCATACCTATAATTATATCAAATTCTCTTAAAGGCAAAGGAAATAATTGTATATCCACCTCACGTCCTTCTATACTTATGAAACATTCATCTATTGATTCCTTAACCAATACTTCATTATCATTTGTTGTTTTCACAATTAAATTCTCATTCAGTGCTTTAGATTCTAAACGGGCGCAGTTAACAAATGATGGTGATACGAAAGAATGATTTGCTCTAGAGTCAAATAAAACTTTGGCATATACTGAATTAACAAGAAATGTACCTGTCACTACTTCAGGATGTTCTTCCGCTTCGCCTCTCGTCATTTGAAAGGCTCTCTCTTTAGCATTTAACTCCCCACGTCTTATCTCTCCTCAATCACTTGGGTTAATACGGTTATCCATTGACTCATGAGTTGTTGGCACATAACCAGATCCTCGACCCCCGGAGTATCCAGATCCTCGGCGTCCCATAAAACAAGACCCTCATCCCTTAGCTTGCGGACAATCGGTGTTTACATGTTGAGAGGAAATACAAGTAAAACATATTTACGTCATTCGACAGTCTCGAGCTATATGTCCTGGTTCCTGACAATTAAAACATACTCATGACTCTATATTGCAATTTCCTTTATGTATTTTGTGACAACGTGTGCATGCCCTATCAGCAAACCTTGGAACTGGTCGACTCAAATTTTCCATAAACCTTGGTCTACGGAAATCAGTCATTGCAGCTTCCCCTTTTCTTTTATCTCCAACCCTTTTTTGTGGTTGTCGATTGATGTCTTGTTCCAGTATCTCGGCAACGTCAATTGTTGCTTGAAATGTTATCGGATTCCTGGATATCACATACTTCCGAAGATTATACTCTAAACCCCAGATGTACTTTCTCACTTTACTGCTTTCTGATATAATGTAAGCTTCAGGAAACCGGGATTGTTCCATGATGACTTCGGTGTACTGAAGAACTAAGATATTTCCTTGTTCTAGACGAAGGAAATCATCTTCTAGCTTTTGCACTGCTATTTCAGGACAATATTGCATTTTAAACTTTAACACAAATTCCTCCAATAACATGGTTTTCAGAATATTTGGATCTGAACTTGACAAAACCTCCCACCAGTATAAAGCACTTGACCTCAAACGGGATACAGCAAACATAACTTTGTCTTCTTCTGCACTTTTACTGATTTGCAGACTTAGCTCAATTTCTTTAAGCCAACACATGGCTTTAACAGGGTCACATTCACCAGAAAATTTTGGAGGTTTACAGGCAAGAAACATTTTAATATCCCCTTCTTTATGAACTGAGGACGAAGTAGGGGGTACAGATGTACCAGTTACCGATGTACTAGCTCCGACTTCTTCCTAATGTTCAGGATCCCTTATTATTTATGGGTTATTTAGGGCCGAACGTCCTAACAAATTCACCAAACTTTCTTGGAATTTTCCTAACTCAGCTGCCAGCATTTCCTGAGTAATAAAACCGGGATCAAGAACATTGTGTCCACCCCTTGCTCTTCCTCTTCCACGACCAAACATTGAACTTTCTTGTGCCGACAATTCTTGTTCCATACGAGTTTCTTGTCTAGTACTTCTCCCTCTTCCTCGACCCTTGCTGTGACTTCACATTTCTATTGTCGTTATATTTTCCAGGTCTTCTCCTTGGGTTACATTTCTTCTTCCCCGACCTCTTCCATAACCGGTAGAGGTCCTTTCTGATTGGTTAAAATTATCTGCCATTTATCAGGCTACGTCTCTTTCTGTTACATTTAAACATACACGATTATTCACATAATCAAAACATGATAACACATTTATCCTCAAGTCTATCCATAACTCAAGATTATATCAGTTATATATAATCTAACTTTCTCATAATAGGTTCAGCTATAACATATTCCCATGTTCATAGTCCCAGTGAAACCAATTATCATAATTTCCACACCTCCAGTTTGAGTCTAAGTATTGCCAAATACCCAGATCCCTTAAACTAAGGCTCAGATACCAACTGTAACAACCCACAATTTCCACTTATAGATAATCCACATAATCATAACCATAAAACAAAATGTAATATTGTTTACAAAACATGGACTAACAAAAACAAAAAAAAAACTTTGTTTAATACATTTATGTGCATCTAAATATCATCGTTTAAACTTTCCCTTGCCTTTATCTTGCAATGTATGATGACCTGCAAAACAGGTTAGTCCAACAACTGAGCATTAGATCCATAAGGTCTAGTGAGTGTACAAATCTCATACAAATAACTTACATTCCAAACTAACAGTTTAGAATCAAACTTGTATTGACACAAACATTTTATCTATATTCGTTATAGATTCTTTTCCTCTTTCGGTCATTCTGCCATTTCATCTCTCTCCCGGTTACACTGCCATTACATCTCTTGTGATTATACCGCCATTACATCTCTCTTGCGGTTACACCGCCATTACATCTCTCTCGCGGTTACACCGCCATTACATCTCTCTCGCGGTTACACCGCCATTTATTATTATCAAATAAGTTAAAACCAGTAGAAGTATCACACCAGATTTAGCCGGATATGAAATCCGGCCAAATTTTATCCGGTAATGTAATCCGGACAACCTTCCGAAGATGTAATCTGGACATCACTGTCCGGTAATCTAATTCGGACAACACTCGGTGAGGCTTTGAGCGGTTTAATTAAATCGTATAGCCTTTGAGCGATTTAGGGTTACATCGAACAAACTTTAACCGGTTTAGGATGTAAACCGGATGATACTTGACCGGTTTAGAGAATACATCAGCGAACCTTTAAGCGTTTTAGGACAAACCCGGTTACCCCTTGTCCGGTTTAGGTTGAATCCGGACAACCCTTGTCAGGTTTAGGATATATCCGGACAATAAACAATGTAATTCAATTTAAGCAGTTCCGAATAGCAATTGACATATGTACTAATAATTAATACTTCAAAACATATAACACTCACCTTTGAATGTTGATCGGATTAAAGTCTGGGATTTACTTTCTCAGTCTTCACTCTCTAAATATGATTCTAAAGAAAATTTCTCAAAAAGTCCTTACCTCTCTTTTGCACTTGCTATTTATAGGAAGTGCATAGCCGCCATTAGACAAAGTGAAACACCCCCACACACGGCATGCACACTTACATAAATTAAAAGGGCATATATATATATATGTGTGTGTGTGTGTGTGTGTGTGTGTGCATTTTCTAATAATATCAAGATAAATACACCAAATGTAACACCCTAAATCGTCTCTATCAAGAACCCTAAATCTAAAACTGGTTTGTGTCGAGGACTGTTGTTGAACAAAGATTTAGAAATCTAACGCCAATCGTTTTAATCACATCAATCGATTTTGTAATCGGTTTCTGTATCCGATTTAGGATCTGATTTAAGAAGTGTTTAACTTTGAACTTTTTGTTTTGACCGGTTTTTGTCACCAGAAAAAATGATCGGAGTTTGACTTCGGTTAACTTTGTCTGTTTAAATTTTTTGGAACTCAGGTCATTTTTGAAGTTTTGATTCATCTGGATTTGTTATCCGGATGATTTAATTTTTTTTTCTTTTCCTTCTCATTTTATTTTTTTCCCTTTTTTTTGTTAGTTTTTAATTTTTTTATGTGTTAGTTAATTTTTTTTTGTTTTTTATTTTTTTTTGTGTGTGTAGTTTAGTAATTTTTTTTGTGTGTTTGCTTTTTTTTAAATGTTGTTAATTTTTTTTATTTCTTTGAACAAAATAAAATGTAATTTTTTTAGTCTTTTGAAGGAAATTAATTTTTTTTTGGTAAATCTAGTGTTAGGTTTTATATATGCTTTTTGAAAAATTGTGGAAGTTTCATTCATTTGCGGATCTAACATTCTTTATTTTTACAGGAAAATGGTTGATGAACCTCAAAGATGTGATGAGGAAACTCATATTTTCTCGATCAGATCAGATAACCTAAACAACCCACCCCAGTCAGCAAGTTTTCCTATCCCAGATGAATCCATTCTTCCCCAATATCTTTACCTTGATAATAAACCGAACAACCATCATTTCAATTTCGATATGCCTTGTGAATATAGAATAATTCCCAAAATTCTCAAAGGACACCCCATAGCCTATGCCCTAACAGCAATGCGGAAGTCCCAATGGTCTACCTTCAACAGATCTGGCACACTTTAACATTGTCTAAAGAAGGAGACCTTTACTTCTTTGAAGGGATTGTTGACGACTACATGAGCCGTCTTACTTTAAAAAGGCTTCGAAGAATACTCAGATTGCCATGACCAACAGCCTTCGGTTTTGAAGAATTAATAACCGACGAAGAGTTGTGTATAGACATCAGACGATTAAGATACTCTCAAGAGTTAACTAATCCGTCACAATTCAAAAGACGATTTCTACCTTCAATATGGCACTTTCTATTTTCAATGCTCAACCGGTGTTTAACATCAAAACTGCAGGGATCGACACTTGCAACAGTCCATTTCTTAAATTTTTCCATGGGATCGTCTTTAATCATCATTATGATTATGCGCTTATAATCTGGAACGAAATGGTAGAGTTGGTCAACGCTAAACGATTTCTTTCAAAACCTAGGAAATTTGTTCCATTTCAATGATTTCTTCAACTTATCATAAAAGCAATGATGAGTGCAAACGCAGAAATTCCGGCTAGAGAAGACAGTAAAATTGGGCCATCATTTATAATGCAAAGAATAAGAGCTCATACTGAAGTTGAAGATCTCGAGTCTATCATGGAAATTCCAGCTGAGCTATTTTCCTACGCGAATCAGAGTGCTCATTGTGTGATAGAATATAGGTGAGTTATAGATCCTATAGTTCATCCAGAACAGGTTGAACTTGCTCCGGGATCCACCCATGTCTCAGCTGAGAGAGAGGGTCTTGATATAGATGAGACAGTTCAGGCACAAGGGGTACCTGAATAGGGTAGTGAATAGAGAAAAAATGTAATTGAGAGGGGTAGTTTGATGAGGGGAGACTCTAATCTGCATCACACTACAACAGATAGTACTTCCATAGCTTCTTCAAGCTTGGAAGATACAATAGCAGATGATGAGGCAACTCAGGCTGATGATAATGATGATGACAACAATGATTATGATGCTGCTCATCCTGCGGCTACTGAAAACATTCAAGTAGGAACAATCATAGATAATCTAGATGACATCTTTAATGTCAACCAAGATCCACAAACATAACCGAGCCTTCAATGTTTATCTTTTGAAGTTGATTTTATAGATGACTTCGACAATGATTTTGGTGAATTGCATCAACTCTTGCATGACATATCGGATGAAGAAGATGAGGGAGTTCAAGTTGAAAATGTTGAGAGATTGTGTGAAGGGGACGAAGAAAAATATGGAGAGGGTGAGTGTAGAGCTCAAAATGAGGAAAATGCTCCTATCCCAGCAGATACACTTAGCCGGGCATCCACATCTGCTATCGACATTCATTCGTTGAATGTTGGTATTAAAACATACATAGCTAGCCTAGCTATGCAAATGCACACCCCTCAAGCCACTCTATTGCTTCTCAACAAGCAATAGTTTCATTTTCACTCGGGGATTTAGCATATCATCTATCTACTTTTCACTTGGAGAATGAAGATATTGAAATAAGTAGGCCTCTGCCCCAGCCTACGACTTTGATTCAGTGCACCTCGAGTCTAGCACCGATACACTTAAGTACACTTGAGTCCAGAGCATCTGTTGCTCAATCCGTAGTTCTTTGTGAACTAGCCGGAATGACCATAGTGGAGTCTTTAGACTTTCCACAAGGACAGGTCGAAAGTCCTACAAGTGCTAACATTTTGCCAACACTGAACGTAGGCACAACAGTTGTCTCAATTATTGTCACAACTGGCAATGTATGTGATCCAGGTGTTACTTAACCTGACTTTATGTCAAGGGAATATTTGGATGGCGCCCTAAAGGCTGTCCACGATGTTGATCTCAGATCTCTCAATAACACTAATAATCAAGTTAAGAATAACCAAATTATAGTGTTTTGATGAACAAAATGATGAACACTCAAGAACAATGTATGAACATTCAAAGAACAATCTTGAGTGCCAAAGTTTTCACTTTATTCAATAATAATGTAAAAATGTAAAGCGTCGTTGATTACAATAGGCCTAATCACCTATTTATACTAGTAGGCTAATAAGAAGATAACTATCTAGTGAAACTATTTAGCTAATCTTCTACTAACAAACAAAGCTTATCTATAAGGATAAACATTAAAATGAGATAAACTTTGTAGTATCTAGATGTTTAATGATTATCTCCAGCTGTCTTCCATGATTTATGCGTTCAACCTTATCCTCATATCTTCATTGCTTGCCTCTGGTTAAACTGGTGAAGGAAACTTCAAGTGTTAGTTATCCAGAGGGGTTATGGAGATGCACTTTCCATCGCATCTCTGGTTAGTTCATCGATCCTCTGGATGTTCTTTAGACTTAGTCATTTTTCATGAAGTCTTCCATCGGCCTTCTGGTTCTTCATCACTTGTTTGTCTTCATTACTTCATGCATTATACTTATGGGATCTAACAATCTCCCCCTAAGTAATGAAAGAGCAAACATCATCTATTCTAAGAACATTCAAAGTACAAATGAAGAACAAAGGCTATTCTAAAGAAAAACATCTTTTGCCAATTTTTTCATTGGAACAAATGATGAATTCTTACGTTGGTGAAATGAAAATTACAAAAAAAATACATAAGACTACACTTAGGGTCTCCCCTGAGATATTTCCCAAAAGCGCATAAGTAGTCCTCTGTAATCGATGACTGTAAATATTTCATGTATCAATCTCTGTCCATCATTTGTTGGTAAGTGAGATCTGCCCAATCTGTCTCTGATGGCTTTCTGAAACCATTTAAGTGTTTTATTTGAATACTTAAATGCCTTAGTCAACCTAAAGAATTTCTTCGCTCCAAACTCATTTTTGTATACCAGACCCAGTTTGGGTTGAGTAAGGAAAGAGGCAGATCTCTTCTTCTGCAGCCTAGAGAAGTCTTCATTAGGTGGAGTGCAGGATAGTCTTTCGATGCCAAGCTGAAGAGCAATCTCAAACTCACTCTTGGCTCGATGCTTCACCAAGGTCTCCATAGTTTGTACGATCGCTCTGTTTGCCCTCCCAAATCGTATGCCCTGATTCCTGTCACTAGGCCGTGTATGCATACAGCTCGATCAAGTCATATGGATTAAGATTGATTAAGTCATTGTCACTAAAGACGTTGACCTACCATGAGCTCTCTCCACTGTGTACTCGATGTACTTGATGGCTCGGTTGGCAAAGGTCCTCATTTTGATGTCCATGGCCAACCTTATTCCATCATTTGAGAAGACAACCCTTGGTGGTTGACTGGTCTATCTCACAAACCTATGGTGTAGGAGGTTCATGGATTCTGGTGATAGAATTGGAAGATTGAGTGTCAGCCCTTCATCATGATCATGGTACATGTATTGATGGATATTCTCCATCATAATTGGCTCCCTTGATGGCACCTCTGGACGTCTCCTGAGCAACTCAATGTTTGATATTATTTCATCGACTATCCCTTGAGGAGGATGGCTTGAAGATGAAGGAACATCCGCTTGCACATGGGTTTGTTGGGCTGTGGGTTGTGTTTGTGTTAATGGTTGAGAAAGGGTAGGTGATGGAAGAGTTTGGGTTGACTCTGGTTCATTGGGCTCAGATGAGATGGCTTGTGGTTCAGGAGGTTGTTTTTTGGTGGTTTATGGTTCATTGGATTGAGATGGTGGTGGTGGTGGTTGTGGTGATGAAGATTGGGTGATTGTGGGTTGAGGTTGTATGGGTAGTATAGGGAAGGGTTGTGTGGTGTGTGGTGTTGGTGATGGGGTTAATGGTAAGTAAGGAGTTGGTGATGGGGTGAAGGGTAGGTTGGTTGGTGGTGTTGATGGCTCTTCATTGGTTGATGAGCTCAACTCGATGGGATTTCCGAAAGTGGCTAGGGGAACGTGTACATTATATACATCTTCAGAGGGCTGAGCCTCTGGTTCCCTTGCTTGGGTTGATGGTGGAGGTTGTTCTTGTGTTTGGGGTGGTGGTGATGGTGCAGCGGATTCCCTCGGATGAGCAGCCGCGACCTGATTCTCCCCTTCATGAAGTCCAAGACCTTGATCATCGGGGTCTGGGTCATCATGACGTGGCCTTTTTGTGGGCGGCTGCTGGAGCATGATGTTCTGCTCCACTTCTTCTTCTTCTCCTTCCTCAAGGTCGCACGATACGCCTTCAGGACTTGTTGTCTTCTGCTCTCCTCCAGCGTGTGAAGGAGAGAGGTGGTGCGCGTTTGTTGATCAGCAAGGCTCTGGGAGAAAGCCTTGGTCGGTTGAATGGCGCGATGGATGAATTTTTCACTTATCTCATTGAAGGATGAGACAAGTGCCTTTGACAGGGCCCTTAGGTCGGCCCTGGTTGCATATTCCATGGTGAAGGTGGAGGCAGGTGGGGGCATGGAGGTTGAGGCGGATGTGGATAGGGGAATGGGAAGGTTGGCAATTAGATTTCTTACCTTTGTACTGCAAAGGAGAACATCCCTTTGATCTCGTCCTTGAAGGCAGAACAATATGTGTAGCCGGCGGAAATGAAGTCTGCAGCAAATTGGGCGGCAACCTCTGATAGTTCTGTCTTGAGCTTTTAGATTGAAGAAGGGTTGAGTGACAAGGCTTTGAAAGCTTCTGCTATATCATCTTTGTTGAGGACAGAGCTCTGAAGGGCTGAAACGGTTGCCTTGAGCTCAGAAGTTGTGGAAGTCAACTCCTTCAGAGCCTCTGTGAGCGGTGCGAGAGCCTCTGTCGCCGGTCAGGAGGAGAACAAGTTTTTCAACTCATCCATCCTCTTGAATACCTCTGTGGCGAAGGTTTGTAACTCCTCCTTCGTCAGATAAGTACTCTGGGAACCTAGATCACCAACACATGGTGACCTAGTAGCCTCGGAGTGTGAGGCGCCCTCAGTGACTGGTTTTTCGATGTCAGCTCRGGGACTTCCACCGGATCCTCGAACATCTCCAATTGGGGAGCCTACCAGTGTTCTATCGATGTCGTGCCCAGTAGGTTCAAAGCCTAACTTGGCAGAGGGATCGAGTGGAGACTTTGGGCGTTCTAGACCCGCAGCCTCTGTGACTCTCTCGTATGCCTCTGAAGCATAACTTGGTTGTTCACTCTTGTGTGGAGGGGCAACGGATGCCTCTCTGGGTTGTGACGAGTCCTTGGGCGAATGGACTTTTATTGTAAAACCAGCATCCTTTTGAGAGGATGTTGGAGTTGATTGTGGTTCTCGGGTTGTGCATTCGACAGAAGACGAAAGAATGTCCTCTGCGAGGTTTGCTGGTTTAGGGCTCAGCATGTGCACGCCTTGTTCAATAGGGGTTCCCTCTAGAAAAGGGTCCCTAGAAATGTGGTTAGCACTAGGAGGGGGGCTAGGATGTGTGCCTTCGGCATCTTTTACTCCCTCTTCTATCTCCAACTCTTCTTCTTCGTCGTCTATTACGACTTCTGTCCCCAAATCCGCTACCTCTGTGGGTGCTTTAAACTCTTGTTGGATGTGTAAGAGTACATCGTGTATCTGCTCTGTTGGGGACACTTTGTGAACAACCTTGCGCAACCTTCTGCGCTTTGGAGCAGCCTTTGCAGGGCTTTCTAGGATTACAGCCTCTGTGACCACAACCTCTGCAGGTTGGGCCTTCTTCGATTTCTTCTTCTTTGGCTTTTGCAGAGGACTGCTTGGACCCTCTTCTTCTTTGGCTTTTGCAGAGGACTGCTTGGACCCTCTTCTTCT
>NW_020202471.1:0-27636 GCF_001531365.2 Cynara cardunculus var. scolymus
GCAGACAATCTTGTAAAATCTGTATTGATCTTCTTTATCAATATATATTTTAAATTTGAAAATTGTGTTTGTATTCATCCCCCCCCTTCTACAAACTGTTTAGTATTCTTGTAGACCCTTTGGGACCAACACTCTTCAATCGCTACCACAACATATTCGAATTTTCTAGTTAGGCTCCTAAGGATCTTCTCTATCACTCTTATATCTTCGATAACTTCACCATTCAGTCGAAGTTGATTTAACAGAAATACGGTTTTGTTGTAGAATTCTTCTATTGACTCTGTATCCCTCATCTTGAGAGCATCAAATTCGCATCTAAGGGTCTGCAATCTTACAATCCTAACTTTGTCTTCCCCACGATAGGTCTTATGCAGAATATCCCATGCATCTTTGGAAGAAAAAGTGTAAGATATCCTTTCAAATATGATCTCATCTACAGCCTGATATATGGTGTAGAGAGCCTTTTTGTCTTTCTTTCTTAGTTCTCTTAAGTCTTCTTCTTGTTCTTGTGTTAATTCGTCTATTTCTTCTGGTTCATCGAAGCCTATCCCATAAATTTTGAGATTCGAAAAGAACCCTCATTTGTATACTCCAATGATGGTAATTCTTACCATTCAATTTTGGGAGTTGAGTATGCAACAGGTTGTTTGATGTTGATGCCATCATCTGCACTCTAATACCAAAATGTTGGAGACATAGGTACGCCAAACACTATTTTTTTATTGAATTGAATCATGTGTTTCATACAACAATTTACAGTATAAATAGAAAGACAAAGGGTTGTACCCTTTGACACAACAGACACAACCTTAGACCAACCATCATACCTTTTCACAAACAAACCCAACTGTTTCTTTTGAAAACTACCATAACTGTTATTTAACTAACTGTAACTGCCATGACTAATCTTAAATTTAACATAAATGACACTTCATTGGTGTCAAAGTTTACAAATAGACTTCGAAGCTTGGCAAGTGCTCGATTTCCGGCTAACGTCCGACAAAAGATTGACAGAAATTTATTCTTCACCTTAGGACTTGGGACAAATCCTTGTCCCAAAAATAGAACTTGCCAAGGACCGAACGGAACTAGGTTTGCAGCATCTATCAATAGTGTATCCTTTGTACAACCGAGTGTTGTCCTTCTCCAGTCCCACTTTTTTGATCGATCAAAGGGTGTTTATAGTCCATATTTTCTGATTAGCCCATTGGACTGGTTTAACTATACACAGAATACTCCAATTAATACCTTTGTGAGCAAAGGTACAAAAGTCATGGTTCTTCCATTTAATACTAGTGTGGAGTTAGTCATGCAAGATACCAGCATTCTAGGTGCTAAAAGCCACCCACTTCATCTCCATGGCTTCAACTTCTTTGTGGTTTGTCAAGGGTTTGGAAATTACAATCCAAAGGAGGACCCGAAGAACTTCAACCTAGTGGACCCTGTCGAACGAAACACAGTAGGTGTGCCTTCGGGTGGGTGGGTTGCCATACGGTTTACTGCAGACAACCCAGGTTTGTTTCTATGGTAATTCAGATCCAGCTATTGTGACGATTGATACATTTTAGTTGCCATTGATGATATATTTTCTTTTCACCATTTTGATCAGGGGTATGGTTCATGCATTGCCATTTGGGGTTTGAAGATGGCCTTGGATGGAAAACTTCCGAACGACAAGCTTTTACCTCCACCTGTTGATCTCCCAAAGTGCTAAAGTTTCTTTTTTGACTCATTGCATTCGATTTTTTGTCTACAAATCCATTTCCGATTTGTATTTTTCTACCAACTAAAATTATACACTCTTACCGGTTTACATTGAATGTTTCAAGCTATATAATTGACCGCTAACAAGGAGAAGGATCATTATTTGTATACCCTATTTCATGTTAATGAAAGGCTTGTCATGCACTAATTTGATGCTATGATAATGGTGTAAGATGTCTTGTTAGTTGTGTTGAATTTTGTGATACGCAAGACAGACATGCTATATATAGGTGAGTCGTAGGCAACTTCGAAAGTTACGTACATGTCATGTGAATAAGATGGAAAAACTTAAGGTACATTTTCAGCCACGACCCAATGAATTGGAAGTCGCTCAGGCAAGTCACCTGTGTTTGTGCAAGTTGTACATGCGACTAGTTTAGTCATATATAAGTGGCATACTTTGAATTATGCGTTCACTAGACACGTTGCTTACTAGTTGTGTACATGATATGGGAATTACAAAATCAAGCTACATTAATGTGATATGCGACTAATTCATGATATGGTCCCGGTCTGTTGGACTATTAATTTGGCAATAAACCTATGGGAAACTTGTATTGTTGGGTGGCCATCGATGTAGAGAATCACCAACGGATATTGGTCGTTGGTGAAAAACCCAACCCCTATCTAGTAGCAATCATGTTTCTCACTCTCTTTCTTAGCTCTCGTCGTTGTATATAACTTTTTTTTTTTGAACAACAAGATTACAGAACAAATTTTTTTTTAATGTTTATTGTGCTACCAAATGTCATTTACTCTTTCTTATATAATGGTATATGCATCACCTTGGTCTTCAACTGATGAGCAGAAAGAAAGCCTTACTTTTTGTCAAGCATGGTAATCCAGGCTCACATATCTCACATTAATAATTTTTTTGAATACGTTAAATTGATAATTTTATATTTATTTTGTTTGTCATCATCTATCCCCCCCCCCTTAAATTAAACTTGAACCCAGGCTCCGCCCCATCATCAATATTGTTCTTCTTTTCTTTTGGATATCGTACAATATCATAGCATGCCATTTTCGACAATCTGAATTTCTTTCCATAATGTGAACACCACGGTTCTCATGTTGAGTGCCCTTTCATTCTCCTTCTCAGTTTTGGAAACACATGGCATGCGCTTGGAAGGAATTGTTCCCTCAATATTTGTCTTTATATCATTAATAATCTATTTTTGCTTCTCAACTACCATTATGAGGTAGTAGTTTGCTGCCAAGGTGATCATTGGATTGTGCATAATTTATTTGTACGCTATGTTTAACCAACTTGTACCTTGAACTATTTTTGTGGTAAAAGGCCATACAAGGGGTCACACATGTATAAAATGAAACGAAACTTAACTTAAAATGTTAAGTTTATACTTAATAGGGTCTAATTGTATAGGCGATCATTTTCCCTCATTGTCACCAATTGTTTAAATATGCCACAACTACATCAACAACATTTTCAGTTTGAGAGTTATCTCACATATTTGTTCCTTCAATAGGTGCACTCTCAGCGGACCCACAAGCATATTGATTCATCCTACAATGGGATAGATAATGTGCGAGTTATATGACATTCCACTGTGCATAATCGGACTACTAATAGAGAATCTTTTTTTGAACCTCGAGTTGAATAAGCTTTCAACATAAGAACTTGTTCTGATAAGCTCACAAAATGGGGTTTCAAAGTATTTCAACTTCTGGCTTGAATAACCGGAGCAAACACCTTTGACAATGAAATTTGGATAGATACAACATTAATAAATAGCTTCTTGATTAGCAGTTGTCAACAAAGTAAAAAAGGTCGATTTTCTTCTTCCTTCCAAAAAATTGAATAATCAAAACCCAAATCCAAAGTTCTCAATCAGACGAATGATTATCGGCACTCAAAACTCTAAATCATAACCACAACTTTAATCACTCAAACCTCTAATTGATCAAGTTAGATCAATGATTGAGAACACTCAAAGGTCTAGTATCTCGAGAAAATTCTAGAACACTGATTGCAAGCTCTCAAAATTCTGATTGATCAGGTAAAAATGATGATTGAAAGCACTCAACGGTCTGGCCTCTTGCGGAAAACTTCAGAGTAATGATTGCAGAAATTCAAACTTCTAACTAATCCAATCAAATATTGAATTCAATCATCTTATTCTCAAAAAAATTCAATTCAGGCTTTTCAATATATAAACTTGATGATTTTGACCAAGAAAGTCAAAGTTTGACTTCTCAACTCTTTGAACAAAAGCTGATGATGCTTGATGTATGCACAAATATCACAGGGCAAAGAGATAAAGAACACCAGAGTTTATTGCATATATCGGCCATGAACGGTAACAACTCGTATAGGTAAAGTAGTATACTAATGATGAGAATGATATCGTTCACGCTTTATGCGATATCCTCGTATAGGTTGAAGATGTTCTTGCTCTGCCGCCACCGCCTGCCCCTGAACCTCCAAGGGAGTTGGAGCTATCGGTGGATGATCTAAAGTCAATGTTGTATGCTAAACTGCTTTCTAATCAATCTACAGAATCGGCGATGTAGATTTGGTCGATTTATTAAGACATTCAATCGAAGAAACCCATACAGTTAAAGCCACAGAGTTTGATTCTTTCCAGCGAATTGTAGTTTCTAGTTTTTCAAAACTCGATTCTACAATTATTTCCAATACCCAAGCCTTAACCCAAATGCAAAACTCCATTGATTTTCTATCTGAAAAGGGTATCAGCTTTGGAAAATACATGTAGAGCTTAAACCACCTCTCTTAAAAGAAGACATGATGATCAGGATGATCTTGATCACCATGAGGGGGAGATCAAGAGACAGAGGTTGGCTGAGACATCAAGGGGTAGTGAAGGTGTTTCTGAAGATGATGACTCAGAGGAGCATACAGAACAAAGTCCAGTTGAAGTTGCAATTAGTGAACGGTCTGCTGGCCTAGAAGAGAATGTAGCTACAGGTGCAGCGATCGAGCCAATGGTTGAAAAGCCGGCGGTCTCCACAGTAGAAACTGTTAGCAGATCACATTGTATATTAGGCTTCATTTATTAGCCCGTATAGTGTTTGGCCCATGGCCCATATGTTGTATATTTAAATGATTKTATTGTGTTTAATCAATCAAGGAAAATATTCTCTCTAATATGGTATCAGAGCAAAATTAGGAGCCCTTCCTAATCCTCTCAACCTCCTCCCTTCTTCCTCTCTTTCGGCGATCTAGGGCCGGCCACGCCTCCCATCGCCGCCTCCTCCTCCTCAATCGTTCTTGCCTCCCTTCAATCATGTCCGTCAATCAAACTCTCCCAAACAAGGTTTTCGGTATAACGAATATCAAAACCTACGTTCCTCTCATTCTTGAACTCGAACGTCTCAATTATGATGCGTGGAGAGAACTTTTCTCCACCCATTGTATTGCCTTTGACGTCATCGATCACATCGACGACTCTACTCCTAAACCCACGGATGCAGAATGGAAAAAGGTGGATTCAATCGTAAAACTTTGGATTTACGGATCGATCTCACAATCTCTTCTCCGAATGGTGTTGAAGAAAGACTCGACCGTGCTTCAAGTATGGAACAATCTCGAGACTCTCTTTCGTGACAACAAAGACGCCAAATCCATGCAAATCGATAGCAAGCTACGCAACATTGTGATGGGCGATCTCTCCGTCACTGCCTATTGCACCAAAATCAAGGGACTTGCTAACCTTCTTGCGAATCTCGATCCGGACTCCACAATACCCGACAAACACCTTGTGATCTACACAATCAACGGACTCTCCTCGAAGTTCGATTCGGTGGCCAATATCATAAGGTACCGTTCTCCTCTTCCAACTTTTTTTGTAGCTCGTTCCATGCTTCTTTTGGAAGAACAAAGAATAGCTCAAATACGTCCAACACCCGTTATGCCTTACACCGACCATTCCTCATCGTCCACCGTCCTCCACGTGAACAATAACGGAGGAAATCGTGGGAATGGCTGCCGGAACGACCGCCACCAGCAGCAAGGTCGCCGCCGACAGCCGCCGAATCAGCCACGCTATGGTTGGGTGTACATCCCGCCACCGCCGCCGAGTCAGTCAAACTAGCCCCGCCAACAACAACCACCGCACGCCTACTGGAAGCAGCCAACTGCTGGGTTGCTCGGTCCACCGCCCGCTGCCCCGTCGCCACAACCGGCCCGCTCAACAGTGGCAAGCGCCATCGCCATACAGCCCGGCGGTCCACTTTTTTGCCGCTACGGACAGCAGCCAATCGATTGCCGCTGCCACTCCCCCATGGACTTGGGCCCCACCGGATCAAGCTACGTCTTTCCCGGAGTTGTTCAACTCGATGTCTCTAAACGATCCGGGCTTCACAGATTGGTACATGGACACCGGGGCAACCGACCACGTCCACGCAAACTCAGGTATTCTAAAATTTGTTCTTGAAACTCATGATACTCGTTCTATCCTTGTCGGTAATGGATCCAAAATGCCTGTAAAGACATCGGACATGCCCCTTTTTCCATCACAAACCCGTACCGTCCTTTGCATCTTAGACATATCCTCATATCTCCCACTATTATAAAAAAATCTTATATCTGTCCGTCAATTTACTCGTCAAAATAAAACTTCTATTGAGTTTGACAGTTTTGGTTTTACTGTTAAGGACTACAAGACCCGGCGCCCTCTAATCTGATGTGATAGCGACGGTACCCTCTACCCGGTCAACCCCTCCAACCCTCAAGTGCTTCTCTCGACAGCTCACTCCACATGGCATCAACGGCTCGGTCACCCCAACGATCAAGTCTTGAAGTCATTAGTTTCAAATAATTTTATTTCTTGTCATAATGATAAAACTAGTGTTCTTTGTAATTCTTGTCAACTTGGAAAACATGTTCAGCTTCCGTTTTTCGTTTCTAATTCTGTTGTTTCTCATGCTTTTGAGATAATTCACTCCGATATTTCGACGTCACCCATGTCTAGCATTAGTGGATTGCGTTACTATGTTATTTTCTTAGATCACTTTACTCATTACTTGTGGGTTTATCCTCTCAAACATAAGTCTGACGTTTTTAATAAATTTCATGAATTTTTCCATCTTGTTAAAACCCAATTTAACGCAACCATTAAATTTTTTCAATGCGACAACGGTGGTGAATATAATAATCAATTATTTCACAACTTTTTTGCCTCCCAAGGTATCCAATTCCGTTTCTCATGTCCTCACACGTCCCAACAAAACGGAAAGTCGGAACGTATGCTTCGAACCATCAACAATGTGGTTCGCACCCTCCTTTTCCACGCCCATCTCCTAGACATCCTTCCCTCCACAACCATCAACTTTGAAACCCCTCACTACCGGTTGTTTCAAAAAATCCTTCCTACTCTCATCTCCGCATATTTGGCTGTCTTTGCTACCCTCACCTCACCACCTCTCACAAATTAGCCCCTAGGAGCTCTCCTTGTGTCTTCCTTGGCTACCCATCTCATCATAGGGGATTTCGGTGCCTTGACCTCTCCACCAAACGCATCATCATTTCTCGTCACGTCGTCTTTAATGAGACAATTCTTCTGTTTGGCTCGGTCACTCTGACAAACCCCCCTTCTTACTCTTTTCTCGACGACCCATCTGAGCTGTCTCCCATTATGCATGACATTCTTGATCCGCTTCCCGCCCCACCAACCCCTCCTACGGCTGAACCTACCCCCACCAGTTCGGCCACCCATCACGCCCCACCTATCCCACCTACACCAGCCCCTCACTCCCCACCTCACGCCTCGGCCCACATCGATGGCGCCATTCTCCCCCCTCCCTCGCCTCCGTCAAGTGCGATTCCATCCACTACTCGCTCATCTCACCCCATGACAACCCGAGCTAAAAGTGGTATCGTTAAACCCAATCAGCGACTCAATCTTCATACCACCTCCATCACCCCGTTACCCCGGTCCCATTTACAGGCATTACAGGATCCTCACTGGCGAAAGGCCATGGACAAGGAATATCATGCTCTTCTCGGGAACATGAATTGGAAACTTGTCCCTCGACCCCCCGGGGTCAACGTGGTTCAGTCCATGTGGCTCTTTCGCCACAAGTTTAATGCAGATGGCTCGTTTTCTCGCTACAAGGCCCGTTTGGTGGCCAATGGTCGCAGTCAGCAGCAGGGGATAGACTATGATGAAACTTTTAGTCCGGTTGTAAAACCGGCCACCATTCATACTGTCCTCAGTATTGCGGTTTCTCAGCTTTGGCTGATCCATCAGCTAGACGTGAAGAATGTATTTCTTCACGGTCACCTTCAGGAGACTGTATACATGCATCAGCCATCGGGCTTCCGAGATCCATATTTTCCGGATCACGTGTGCCATCTTTAGCGCTCTCTGTACAGCCTTAAACAGGCCCCACGTGCGTGGTACCATCGGTTTGTTCAGTATGCCCTTTGGCTCGGGTTTCAGCACAGTCGCACTGATACGTCACTGTTTATATACCATTCTCCTCAGGCCACTGCATATCTTCTTCTATATGTTGACGATATCATTTTGACAGCCTCATCCATAGAGTTCCTTCACCAGATCATCACCCTACTTGGTCGTGAGTTCGCTATGACGGATCTCGGGGCACTTAATTTTTTTTTGGGAATTTCTGCTTCGCGATCATCTACAGGTCTATTTCTATCTCAGCAGCAGTACGCCTCTCAGATCCTTGAACGCGCAAACATGGGTAACTGTAATCCGTYGCGCACTCMKGCCGAAACGGGTCATAAGCTTAATGCTGATGGCCTACCCGTTCGTGACCCCACCCTGTACTGCAGCCTTGCCGGAGCTCTTCAGTATCTCACCTTCACACGCCGGGATATAGCGTTCGCCATTCAGCAAATCTGCCTCTATATGCATGATCCTTGAGAGCCACATTTTCATGCTCTAAAATGCATACTTCGGTACATTCGAGGCACTCTAAACCATGGCCTTCAGATTCATGTATCCCCCTCATCCGAACTTACAGCTTACTCTGATGCAGATTGGGGGGATGTCCGGCATCTCGACGATCCACGTTCGGATACTGTGTTTTCTTGGGAGATAATCTTATGTCTTGGTCATCCAAACGTCAAGGTGTTATCTCCCGTTCTAGTGCTGAAGCCGAATATCATGGAGTCACGAACACCGTCGCTGAAACAAGTTGGATCCGTAACTTACTTCGCGAGCTCCACCGACCGCCCATGAAAGCTACAATCGTCTACTGTGATAATGTCAGTGCGGTATACATGTCGTCCAATCCAGTTCAATACCAACGCATAAAGCATATAGAGATTGATATTCACTTTGTTTGTGACAAAGTTGCCATTGGTCATGTTCGGGTCCTCCATGTCCCCTCGAGCTCTCAGTACGCAGACATCTTCACGAAGGGTCTATCTCATTCTCTATTTTCATATTTCAAATCCAGTTTGAACGTTTGCAATTCGGACGTTCCAACTACGGGGGGATGTTAGCAGATCACATTGTATATTAGGCTTAGTTTATTAGCCCGTATAGTGTTTGGCCCATGGCCCATATGTTGTATATTTAAATGATTGTATTGTGTTTAATCAATCAAGGAAAATATTCTCTCTAATAGAAACAAGGTTGCTGCTAGATCTGTCAGCAAACGTTGGGTTTAATGAAGCTTTCTCAAGAGAATTGGGTAGAGTACAGAATTTTGGAGCTGATATAGATACAATTGATGATTCAGATGATATTTTCTTTGACTTGAAGCTGACATGGATGAAGATGATCCAATATTTCCAATTCAATCTGAACATCAACAAATTCCTGAGCTTACTCCTACTGATTCTCAAAGCATTCCTGATACAATTTATGTGTTATCAGAGATATTTACAAAAAATTATGTACCTTTTGCAATTCGTGCAAATATTCCAGGCTTTGATTGAGCGAGAATCAAAGAGCCTTATCTCGAGGATAAAAATTATAAGCACTTTCTCAAAGCAAAACAACTATCGATTAGTCAAGTGCGGACCAGACATCGAATTGTTTCAATCAAAAACATTGAAGCCAGTAAAATCGTCAAAGTCTAGTATCCAGTGTCTTTGTGACAAGACAAGACGACCATGTTTGGAGTTTCAGTGATGCTGACTTTCCAAATCTTCTCCTTTAAGACTTGGAGCATCTCTACCACGAAATTTACAATCAGACAGTCATAAAGGAAAGAGTAGTCTTGGGCCTTGAAGCTATAAAACGTCATCTAAAATGTCATGTCAAGCTATCTTTGGTTATAGATGTTCAAATGGGCTTTGAAAGCAATCAGAGGGTTGTGAATCTGAAGAGACCTAACCAAGTATTCGTTATTTCTAATCCTTGAAGATCCAGAATTTGGCATTTAGTGTGGTCTATGAAAATGTAGAGAAGTCTAAAGATTTTTGAGGTTCAGTGAACTGAATAAGTACTCTAACGGTACTATCAAGATTGTGAGAAAAGGGCTTGAAGGTAAAAAGGCTTTCGATGACAAAGCTACAGGACGTGACAGGTTAAGTCCAAGAGAAAGGTACTTGCTGATAAGTTCTCTTGAGCTACTTGACGAAAAATTGAAATATCGGAATGTGCTGAGGAGGTGTGAGACAAACTTGGGCTTTAGAAAATCTAAATTTACAATATCTCGTGCTTGAATCCAAAGGAGGAAAATGTTGGGTTTAAGTTGTGCTTAATTGTTGTATTCAAATGTTTCTCATTTGTAAATTTTGTCTTTAATGCTTTGTAGGTATAAATAGTCTTTTTTTTAATTTGTAGGTTGTTGAACTCATTTGTAATCTTCTAAGAATTTGCATACAATTACGTTTGGTGAAAATTCTCTCTAATATTCAATATTCTATTCTTGATTGTTGATTATCTGATTGAAGATTTGGGATTCACAATTCTCAATAAGCTCAATGTTACAAAATGACTCTCAGAACAAAATTCTATGCCCAAGACACCTATTTATAGGTTTTCAATACAACATGTAAGCCCAAGCCTAAAGCCCATTTACAATACAAAACAATATAATGACTTTATAAAACCTTCACTATCTTGGGGCTAATATAGACCCAACACACTCTCACTTCCAAAATTTGGGGTGAATGATGTGTTTTAAACCACAAGCATATGGGTTATGTAGCATACGGGTCGATCACAGGGAGGTGACGGTCTACACACTAACCATTTAATAAATATGGCCTAGTTATGCGAATCATATTATGGATCTGGTTATTAGACTAATTAGACATAAAATAAACGAGATTAAGTGAAGAAGGAAGGCAAGAAGGAACTAATAGCAAAATTAAGGAAAATGAATGACAACTACAACTAAAGAACACTGGATAATGTGGCCTTTGGATTTTGTTAATGGTGAGAATTCGTTATGCAAAACTACTACAACTCTCTTTCAAGGTGGAAAAGTTTTTTTAAACCAAGACGGATATTTACTTTCGCAATATTTGTACGTTGGGAAGAAACTTTAGGATTTAAAACGAGTAATTTTCCCAATCAACGTAATCAGTTTTATCCAAGTAAAAGACTATACTTTCGTTTTCGTCAAAAACTAATCAAATTAACTAAACGCTTTGTTAAAACCCAATTAAATCAACTCCAACCTTCGTTAGAATCAAAATGGATTGAAATTCAACATTTGTTCTAAGAACAATTGATCAACACCAAAACCTTGATCCTAAGCGACAATTATCTTATAAAACGATTATTAAATCAACAACAATAAACAAGTTATTTTATTTGGACTCCAACAAAATTGAAGATAAAGTAAATCTAAACTACCAAGATAACTACATTAGGTGCAAACTACTAACAAATTAACATCAACAAAAATGAAAGATGAACAATGAAGGTATAAATAAACATATGTAGAAAATTAAACTAAGTGCAGAACATCAAAATATGCAGAAAATTGAATAACCTAATCTAATGTGCATAAATTAAACAAGTGCAGTAAAGTAAAGTAGAGTGGAGAATAGAGACGCATAAACATAAAAAGAAAATGAAGAAGTAAGGAATGGAGAAATGCAGAAAAATTAAAGCTTTAATGCAACCAATCAAGAATATTGAAGGGCTGAAAAGAAAACTCAACAATTCAATTGATGATAAGATTCAAACAAAACACAAGTTAATCAAATATAAACCAAAGGGATAGGGAAGAAGATACTCAATAACATATTGAAAAACGGATGTCAATCAGTATCCAATTACATAAGCTTTAAACCAAATCTTCTTCCACAATATTGAAGGAGATCGGCTAAGAAAGGCTTCAAGTCCTGTGTATCGTATGCTAAGGAAATGATATGACTTGGAGAAAAAACAAAATCTGAAGGAGTTTAAATAGCCAAGCCAAAAAGCCCAAGGAAAAAAATCAAAATAAAATAGGTCCAAACGACTTTCATGCCCGCGAAGAAATCATGACCGTGAAGAATCTTTCACGCCCGTGAAAGTGCACCAAAAAATAAAGTTCGTTTCAGCAGCAGTATTTCACTACCGTGAAGAAATCTTCACGCCCGAGAAACCGTGGTAGAAACTTCCATCAAGAATTAGGGTATTTTCTTCACATCCACCAAGCAGACTTTCATGCCCATAAAGCATGGACAACAAATACGTCCTTTTAAATTCTCTTCGAATGGCTTCTCCTCCTCATTTACTTGACGTTTCTCTTCTTTCTTAACCTTGAGCACACCTTCACTTTTCTCATCTTCAAAACTATGCATAATATGCACAAAATACATACCAAAGGCATAAAAACCATCCTCGAAAAACTTCCAACCGTGATTAGAGAAAGAAATGGAAAAGAACAATAAAAAGGTATGCAAGGAGTAAACTAAGGACTAAAATGCATAAAATACACAACTAAAATATACAAGTTAGGTGCATAAAATGCACTTAACAAACCACCCACAAGCTAAACTTTGTGGTCCCCAAGAAAGAAGTACAACTTGTTCGTGCAAAAAAGAAATGGAGAAAACAAACGAAAACCTCCGGAGATGTGAAAACGAGTGATCCCACAATCTCACAAAGCATAATCAAGCATTAAGACTACATACACAACTAAATGCCATGAGTTGGATTAAATCAAAGTAAAAGAATACCAAAGCATCAAACTAACACACACCAATCAAGTATATTGCAAAAAAAATTGCAACCTAAAAAGATTTCGCAAACATACCATAGCCGCTAAGGGAATGATGGTGATCTAAAGGGAATGTAGCGTTGACACGATTGAATTTATGCTCAAATCTAAAAATTTACCACAACAATACTTGTAATGAGGGCTTTGGGGTAAGGTTAGGGTATAAGATAGGATTAGGCTCGTTTATTGGTGTTGAGGACATCAATTTATGACTATTTTTGTATGCATATAAGGGTTCTTTTCCTAATGTTTTTGATGGATAAAATACTTATTTTGCATCTATAGATAAAGGCTAAACATTGCGTCTTTTTTTCCTTTGTATTTCTTTTGTATTTTTTTTGTGAACCCACAAGCTATGCTTGTTTTAAGGCTCAACAAACCACCCACAAGCTATCCTTGTGTTTATTTCTACACCAGATGCCAACTCCATCTATCATTTTGAAGAATTTGACCTTAACATGCATTTTTTCTTTTTGTTTTGGTCTATAGGTGTACAAAAGAATGACTAGTGTTTAGTCTCAAATTTGGTGCAAAGTGAAAACATTTTGGAATTTTTGAGGGTTTATTTCATGAAACAAAGGCCTTTATGTAAATGTGTGATAGACTAGGATGAGAAACCACACAAAAGCGGACTACACCTTGATGGGAGGTAACACATGAGAAATGAGAATTGGGATTGATTACGTATGTCTCAATTCATGAGACCCAAAACCTCCACTAGGTAAATCCATCCATCATAGTCACGTTTGTAATGTAGGGGGACTACGGTGTGCAAACTAGTCCTAAAAGGCTTCGTGGAACAACATGCTTTATGGGGTGTGTAAGTAACAACTAAGGTACCATTTTTCCTAAAAAAATCATTTAATAATATCAAAAAAAGTTTATGTGCAATTAGTGAAATAAGCAACTCCAGAATGCAAAGTGAGATACGGTGTACTACGAATCTTAAGACGCAAAATAAAACAAGACTATATTAACGTAAGTTAACATGAACATATTCAACGTTAATATGTATTAACACACCAGAACCACTTTGAAACTTCATAAACATTGGTTAGCATATCCCACAATCTTTCTTAAACCGCAACCTCGAAGTGTGGTTCATTTTGATTATCCGACATCAAATCTTGAAATGTGGTGCATTATGATGCTCAAATCTCATGGTGTCAACTTACTATTCTTTGGCTCTTACTTTAATAGATAGATTTTTGCAAAAAGAATGTTGGAGGGTTGCCATGGAGCAGGAGATTGAATCGATAGATAAAAATCACACATGGGAACTTTGTGATCTGCCCACTGGCGCTACACCGATTGAAGTAAAATGGGTATTCAAGACCAAATTAAATCAAGATGGTTCAATTGATAAACACAAGGCACGGTTAGTAATAAAAGGGTATGCTCAATGTCAGGGGATAGACTATTCGGAAGTTTTTGCTCCTGTAGCCAGATGGGATACTATTAGAACCATACTTGCATTCGCAGCTCAACAAGGTATGAAAGTTCATCAGTTGGATGTTAGGGGTGCATTTTTGTATGGGGAGTTGGAAGAAACAGTGTTTGTAGAACAACCCCAAGGGTTTGAAATACAAGGGATGGAAGAGAAAGTTTATAGATTGAGAAAGGCTTTGTACGGGTTGAAGCAGCCCCGAGGGCTTGGTATGGTCGCATTGAAAGCTATTTTAAAGGGCAAGGCTTCAGCAAGTACCCTTATGAACCAACACTTTTTGTCAAGTCAGATAAAGAAGAGGGGTTGCTTATTGTTTCAGTCTATGTTGATGATTTGATTGTAACAGGAACGACTCTAAGTTTGATTGAAGAATTCAAGACCTCAATGAAAACTGAATTTGAAATGTCAGATATGGGGGAAATGCATTATTTTCTTGGTGTAGAAGTGGTTCAAATTGAGATGGGAATCTCTATATGTCAAAAGAAATATGCTCGTGAGATTCTTGCAAGGTTCAACATGGAAGATTGTAATGGTGTCAAAAATCCTATTGTTCCAGGATGCAAATTGGTTAAAGATGATCACAGTGGTTTTGTTAATGCAACTTTGTATAAACAAATGGTGGGATGTATCATGTACTTGACGGCCACAAGACCAGATCTAATGTTTGTTGTTAGTTTACTTAGCAGATACATGGAAGCTCCTACAGAGCAACATATGGCAGCTATAAAATTGGTTTTGAGATATATCCAAGGAACATCATCTCTTGGATTGTTTTACAAGAATAAAGGAAGTGATTAGTTGGTGGCATTTTCTGACAATGATTATGCAGGTGATTATGATAATCGAATAAGCACGTTTGGCTATGCTTGCTTCTTAAGTGAAGCTGTTGTGGCTTGGTCATCTAAATGACAACCAATCGTGACTCTCTCTACTACAGAAGCTGAGTTTGTTGCTGCTACAACATGTGCATGTCAAGTGATTTGGCTTAGAAGAATTCTAAGGTACATTGGTTTGCCACAGGAAGAAAGTACTATTGTAGTTTGTGACAATATGTTAACTATTAGATTGTCCAGAAATCCAGTGATGAATAACAGAAGCAAGCACATTGATGTCAGGTACTATTTCCTCTGAGACTTGGTAATTGAAGGGGTTAGAATTAAAGTATTGCAACACGAAATCTCAAATTGCTGACATGATGACAAAACCGCTGAAGCTTGATCAGTTTGAGAAGTTACGTAGCAAACTGGGCATGAGTGAGATAAACTAAAGATGTTGATCCTTTAGTTTATGAGAAGGTATGTTGAATAATTGAGTCAAGTGAATAAACTCCTGATTTGCAGGAAGAATTAGTTTGTTTTTTGAAAGTTTATAGTCTACCTAAAGAATAGGATCTACCTAAAGAATAGGAGTTAGCGTTGGAATAACGTTTATTTTCGTTTTCCCTTCTTGTGTTTAAGCACGTAGTTGGTTCATTGAATAATACACAATTTTCCATTTCTATTTTCTTGTTCAGTACTTTACATTGTGAGTCTGTGATACCAACACTATTCTTATTCTTATTTTGGGTCCATTCAATTTTAGTTTTTGGTTCTGCTCTCAATAGTTGCTGCCTTGGATCTGTCATTCTGTTTCTTTAAGTTGCAGTTTCATTTCTAAACATATTTTGATTATTGGTGTTCCTTCAAAACTCATTCATATATTATATAGATACATGTTACATACATCCAGTGGCATCTCAAAATCCCCTCTCTAATTTTCCTTTAAAGGTCGTTTTTTTGTGTGTAAATTAGATTCACGTTATTTAGGTTTAGGAAAATTGCACCAAAATGGAACCAACTTTCATATGATTCCTATTCTGGGGAACAAACTTTCAAAATCGTCATTTTGGTGAACCAACTTTCACCTGATTCCTATTTTGGGGAACCAACTTGCAAAATAATTATAGAAAAATGGAAAAATTACACCAAAATGGAACCAACTTTCACTTGATTCCTATTTTGGAGAACCAACTTTTAAAATCGTCATTTAGGGGTCTCTATCGAACTTTTTGTTTATTTAAGGGTCTGATTGATCTGTTGAACAGGTAACAGATAATTTAAGGGTCTCTATCAAACTTTTGGTTGGATTTGCCAAATTTGATTTAAACTTTAATATTGACACAAATTGGTTAGATATAAAAATCTTGAATGTGATATTTAATATTTATTTTTTATTGCATCAATTAATTTTTTTCTATTAAATTGATTTTTTTATTGCATTAGTAAAAAACAATTTTTATCGTGGTAATTTGGATTTTTTTCGAAAAATCTTCAATTGATATATGAATTTAAAAACATGAGATTTGAAATGAAAAATAGATTTTATTGCATTAATTTTTGAAAAGAAATGAATTTTAGTTATTTTTCTAAAATTATTTTGCAAGTTGGTTTCCCAAAATAGGAATCAGATGCAAGTTGGTTCCCCAAAATGACGATTTTGAAAGTTGGTTCCCCAAAATAGGAATCAGGTGAAAGTTGGTTCCCCAAAATGACGATTTTGAAAGTTGGTTCCCCAAAATAGAAATCAGGTCCAAGTTGGTTCCTCAAAATGACAATTTTGAAAGTTGGTTCCCCAAAATAGGAATCAGGTGAAAGTTGGTTCCATTTTGGTGCAATTTTCCCTTTAGGTTTAGATAATCAGATTGTTAATTGTTTGAATTGAAAAATGTTTAAGTTGATTATATGTAATTCATTTATAAAATACTAGAAGGGTACTCGCGTAATGCATCGAGATACACCTTGATTTCAGTGTTTCATTTTTTTATGTCGATATAATACGATTTTATGTGGTTTTGAAAAAGCAATAATGTTTTTTTTAAATAAAATATAAATTTGAAAATATCATAAAATTTTGAAAAGAAATATCAATGTCAGTATCAAATTAACATATTTAAAAGTTATCGTTTTTGGTGCAATTTTCTTAATTTAATTTTTTATAATTTAGTATTTAATTATGTTTATTTGCAGTTAGTTACACGAATTCAAACATGGAGCTTAATAAGTTGTACTTACGTACAATTTATTTGTAAACTTGAATTTTAAATAATATGCATCAATAAGCAATACTTCATGTACAAAAAATGGTTTTTAAGAATTTTTGTCAAATGTTTTATAATATAGTATAACTATGTTTATATTTTATTATGTTAATTTTGAAGTCCTAAAAAATAAGAAGTTAATTAAAAATAAAAATAAATTAAAACTAAATCTTTTTGAGTCCTAAATAATTATAATAAAAATATACATCGATGAATTGTTTTATTTCTCTAATTTTCAAGTCTGGTAAAACTTAAGAAAAAATAAATAAAATGGGTTAATGATCATTCGACACTCGAGCAAGAGTTGGATTTTATTCTGTGACATAACTTTCATCAGCGACCGCTAGCTAGAAATACTGAATCTCAAGTGGTAAAAAATATAAATCCGATGAACTTGAATTGTCAAAAAGGCAACTTAATTTAGCACTTGGGAAGATCAGCCGGTGGGGGTAAGAGCTTCTGGTTCGGAAGTTTTCCATCCAAGACTAGCCAGGCCATCTTCAAACCCCAACTTGTATGAACTTCCAAATGGCAATGCATGAACCATACTCCTGCTCCATAAGTCAAAAGTTAAAMTCATATCAWWTAAGAAACCCAACTAAGTTTATGMTAAAAACAGACCTGGGTTATCTGCAAGAAATCGTATAGCAACCCACCCACCAGAGGGCACACCAATCGTGTTYCTTTCAACAGGGTCCACAAGATTGAACTTCTTTGGATCCTTGTTAGGATTGTAGTTTCCAAACCCTTGACCTACAACAAAGAAATTGAAGCCATGGAGATGGAGTGGGTGGCTTTCAGCACCAAGAATGCTGGTATCTTGCATCACTAACTCCACACTCGTATTAAACGGAAGAACCATGAGTTTTGTACCSTTGCTCACAAAGGTATTATTAGGAGGAGTCCCCGTATAGTTRAACCAATGYAACGGGTTGATCGGAAAATAAGGACTATAAACACCCTTTGATTGATCAAAAAAGTGGGACTGGAGAAGGGCAACACTTGGCTGTATAAAGGACACATTGTTAATTGAAGCTGCAAACCTAGTTCCRTTTGGTCCTTGGCAAGTTTTATTMTTTTCACAAGGATTCGTCCCAAGCCCTATGGTGAAAAATAARTGTTTGTCAATCTTCTGTGGGACATTAGCTGGAAATTTAACACTTGCCAAGCTTCGAAGTCTATTTGARAAKTTTGAMACGAATAAGGTRTCGTTTARAGATGGTAATYGTGGTTTAAAGAGTGGAAGATTTTTCATGGGAATGGAAGACTCRTATTCAAGAATGCC
This sequence comes from Cynara cardunculus var. scolymus, assembly GCF_001531365.2. NCBI lineage: Eukaryota > Viridiplantae > Streptophyta > Magnoliopsida > Asterales > Asteraceae > Cynara > Cynara cardunculus. Next base: position 18,697 of record NW_020202471.1, read on the forward strand.
AGCAACAGTGGAATTGTCAAAGGTTCCTTGGCCCGTTACGTATGGTCTAGCAGACATGAGAAAGTTGGCACGAGGAAATTCCGAAATGGTCTTAAGGAGTACGTTGGTGGTCTGACCAGGAGCTAACACGAGTGTTTCTGTGCTGAAAGGTTTTACATAAATGGCATCGGCTTCAACAACAGTGAGGCTGTGATTTGCTATACTAAAAAAGAGTTCATCATTGAGTGCTGCATTGATCAATCGAAGGAGGTATGTCTTGCCGGGCTTAACCTTCAGCTTGAACGTATCTGCCAATTCCAAGAACGACAATTCAGCATTCATAATTCTGGAATGAACATAACCAATTTGCATTCTTTTGGAAATACCTTTAGCAGAACAGTTATACAAAGGCCCAGGAAGCCCATTGAAGGTATAGGCATCAGAGACATTTGGACCGCCACCGGTTTGTGYTGCCTGGGCAATTATGGCTTCTGTATCTGTATTAAACCACTCACCTGCACAAATACAACATTGTTTTTGACTTCATGCTATACTAAATTAATTACGAAATGACGAACAAGTATCATAAATTGTTTACCAAAGATGACGGGAACTTCTTTGTATGGCTTGGTAAAAGGGTAGGGGACATTAAGCTTCGGAAGAATGATGAGAGGGCCGTAAAGACTTGCTCGTAACCATGATATATGTGCATGCCAAAACAATGTTCCTCTTTGCCCAACGATAGTGTAATTGTACACGTAACTTTGGCCCATTTGTATAGGGCATTGTGTTATATAAGCTGGCCCATCCGCCCATCCACTCCGAAGCTGTCGGATGCCATGCCTGTGTATCAAAAAATAAAATATTATGATTACAAAGGAGTTAAGGGTTTTGCTGCGTGAAGCGATTCTCTAATATTGTGTTAAAACCTACATCGGAGATATATCGTACCAATGGATTGTAATGTTATTGGGGACATGGTTTGTAACTTTTATAAGCAAGCGGTCACCCTCCCGAGCAACAATACGAGGACCTGGAAATTTCCCGTTCACCGTAACCATGCTCTTCGTATGGCACAGTCGTGTCACATTTTGTAGCTGGATCTGCATGTTCAAATGTAGTTTTGGATCAAGATGTTAAAGTACAACAAATATTAACATGATGGGATCATATCGAATGTGACCTACGTTAAATTCATAGCTCCTGGTAGTGCCGCCAACACAATAAACTGAAAGCAGTAAAGTTAGTGCTGCAAACGAAAAGAGAATTCCACTCATCTCCTCCTATTTGTTGCGTTGAAGAGGTTGTGCTTTTTTTACTTCATGAAGGAAGCTATGGAGGTGGAATATATAGGCTTATGCCTTAAGATGGTTTCGCAGATTCAAGAAAGAATTGTTAAAGTGCAACTTTAGAGTGCTACCAAAGAGAAATTTGTATCTGTTTTCTTAAAGCCTTTCCTTGGTCGTAAGGACTTGGTCCCACTGTGGGTATTATACTACATAACTTAAAAACGTAAATGTAAAAGCTACGTATAAAATATAAACAGGTTGTAATGCATATTTAACAATATATATATATATATATATATATATATAATGGGGCAATAAACCCTGAAACTTTGTGTTGGTGGAAGAAAATCGGTGATGTGTTATAATGGTCGTTGGTGATCTTGGTCGCTGAAAGACCCGACCCTATCTAGTAGTGATCATGTGCGTCTCTTTCTTAGCTCCCGTCCTTGTATGGAACATTGTTTTGAACAACAAGATTGCAGAACAACTTCTTTCTTTTTAGCAAAAACTCTAATATGCTACCAAATGTCATTTACTCTTTCCTCTATAATGGTATATGCATCACACTGGTCTTCAACTCATGAGCACCAGGAAAAAAAAAAACTACACTTTTTGTTAAGCATTGTAATCGTGGCTCACTTATCTCACATTAATAATGTATTTGAATACGTTAAATGTTGTCATCTTTTATCTCCCCCTCTTACTTAAACTAGAATCTAGGCCCCGCCACGTTCATTAGTATTGTTCTTATTCTCTTTTGGGCATCCTACAATATCATAACATGCCTTTTTCGACAATGTGAATTTATTTTCCGTAATGTGAACACCACGGTTCTCATGTTGGGTACTCTTTCATTCTCCTTCTCTGTTTTGGTAGTGTGTGGCGTGCACTTGGAAGGAATTGTTCCTTCAATTTTTGTCCTGCCATAGTTTATAATCTCTTTTTGCTTCTCAACCTCCAATACCAGGTAGTAGTTTGTTGCCGAGGTGACCATTGTCATTGTACTTAATATTTAGGTTTTAACAGTCCAAATTTTTTCATCCATGCCTATATATATATATGGAACTCGTATAGGCGATCCTTTTCCCTCATTGTCACCAATTGTTTAAATATGCCACAACTACATCAACAACATTTTCAGTTTGAGAGTTATCTCACATATTAGTTCCTACGCAATAGGGCACTCTCAACGGACCCACAAGCATATTGATTCATCCTATAATGGGATAGATAATGTGCGAGTTATATGACATTCCACTGTGCGTAATCGGTCTACTAACAAAGAATATTTCTTTGAACCTCAAGTTGAATAAGCTTTCAACATAAGAACTTGTTCTGGTAAGCTCACAAAATGGGTTTTCAAAGTATTTCAACTTCCAGCTTGAATAACCGGAGCAAACACCTTTTGACAATGAAATTTGGAGAGATACAACATTAAATAAATAGCTTCTTGATTAGCAGTTGTCAACAAAGTAAAAACGGTCTATTTTCTTCTTACTTCCAAAAAATTGAATAATTAAAACACAAATCCAAAATTCTCAATCAGACGAATGATTATCGGCACTCAAAACTCTAAGTCATAACCATAACTTAATCACTCAAACCTATAATTGATCAAGTTAGATCAATGATTGAGAACACTCAAAGGTCTAGTATCTCGAGAAAACTCTAGAACACTGATTGCAAGCTCTCAAAATTCTGATTGATCAGGTCAAAATGATGATTGAAATCACTCAACGGTCTGGCCTCTTGCGAAAAAACTTCAGAGTAATGATTGCAGAAATTCAAACTGCTAACTAATCCAATTAAATACTGAATCCAATCACCCTATTCTCAAAAAATTTCAAATCAGGATTTTCAATATATAAACTTGATGATTTTGACCAAGAAAGTCAAACTTTGACTTCTCAACTCTTGAACAAAAGCTGATGATGCTTGATTTATGCACAAATATCACAGGGCAAAGAGATAAAGAACACCAGAGTTTATTGCATATATCGGCCATGAACAGCAACAACTCGTATAGGTAAAGCAGTATACTAATGATGAGAATGATATTGCTCACGCTTTATGAGATATCCTTGATTATTGAAGGGAAAACAACCGATGGTTGAAGATGTTCCTGCTCTGCCACCACCGCCTGCCCCTAAACCTCCAAGGGAGTTGGACCTATCGATGGATGATCTAAATTCAATGGTTTATGCTAAACTACTTTCTAATCAATCTACAGAATCGGCGGATGTAGATTTGGTCGGTTTATGAAGACATTCAATCAAAGAAACCCATACAGTTAAAGCCACAGAGTTTGATTCTTTCCAACGCATTGTAGTTTCTTGTTTTTCAAAACTCGATTCTACAATTGTTTCCAATACCCAAGCCCTAACCCAAATGCAAAACTCCATTGATATCCTATCTGAAATGGTATCAGCTTTGGAAAATACATGTAGAGCTTAAGCCACCTCTCTTAAAAGAAGACATGATGATCAGGATGATCTTGAACACCATGAGGGGGAGATCAAGAGACAGAGGTTGGCTGAGACATCAAGGGGTGGTGAAGGTGTTTCTAAAGATGATGACTCGGAGGAGCATACAAAACAAAGTCCAGTTCAAGTTGCAATGAGTGAATGAATTACTGGCCTAGAAGAGAATGTAGCTACAGGTGCATCAATTGAGCCAATGGTTGAAAAGCCGGCAGTCTCTACAGTAGAAACAAGGTTGCTGCTAGATCTGTCATCAAACGTTGGGTTTAATGAAGTTTTTTCAAGAGAATTGGGTGGTGTATAGGATTATGGAGCTGATATATATACAATTGATGATTCAGATGATATGACTTTGAAGCTGACATGGATGAAGATGATCTAATATTTCCAATTCAATCTGAATATCAACAAATTCCTGAGCTTACTCCTACTGATTCTCAAAGCATTCCCGATACAACTTATGTGGTACACGATGCGTCAGAGATATTTACAAAGAATTATGTACCTTTTGCAATTCGTGCAAATATTCCAGGCTTTGATAGAGAGAGAATCAGAGAGCCTTATCTTTTAAAATTCAAAATGGATTAAAATTCAACATTTGTTTTAAGAACAATTAATCAACATCAAAACCTTGATCCTAAGCGACAATTACCCAATAAAACGATTATTAAATCAACACCAATAAACAAGTTATTTTATTTGGACTCCAACAAAATTGAAGATAAAGTAAATTTAAACTACCAAGATAACTACATTAGGTGCAAACTACTAACAAATTAACATCAATAAAAATGAAAGATGAACAATGAAGGTCTAAATAAACATATGTAGAAAATTAAACTAAGTGCAGAACATCAAACATATATAGAAAATTGAATAACCTAATCTAATGTGCATAAATTAAACAAGTGCAGTAAAGTAAGGTAGAGTAGAGAATAGAGACGCAAACATAAAGAGACATGTAGAAAAATTAATGCTTTAGTGCAACCAATCAAGAATAATAAAGGGTTGAAAAAGAAAACTCAAGAACAATTCAATTGATGATAAGATTCAAACAAAACACAAGTTAATCAAATATAAACTAAAGGGATAGGGAAGAAGATACTCAATAACTTATGCAAAAATAGATGCCAATCGGTATCCAATTACATAAGCTTTAAACCAAATCTTCTTCCACAAGATTGAAGGAGATCGGCTAAGAAAAGCTTCAAGTCGTGCGTATCGTATGCTAAGGGAATGATACGACTTGGAGAAAAAACAAAATCTAAAGGATTTTAAATAGCCAGGCCAAAAAGCCCAAGGAAAAAACTCAAAATAAAATAGGTCCAAACGACTTTCATGCCCGTGAAGAAATCACGACCGTAAAGAATCTTTCACGCCCGTGAAAGTGCACCAAAAAATAAAGTTCGTTTCAGGAGCAGTATTTCACGACCATGAAGAAATCTTCACGCCCTGTGAAACCGTGGTAGAAACTTCCATCAAGAATTAAGGTGGTTTTTTTCACGTCCGCCAAGCAGACTTTCATGCCCATGAAGCATGGACAACAAATACATCCTTCTGAATTCTCTTCGAATGGCTTCGCCTCCTCATTTACTTGAYGTTTCTCTTCTTTTYTAACCYTGAGCATACCTTCACTTTTCTCATCTTCAAAACTATGCATAATATGCACAAAATACATAACAAARGCATAAAAASCATCCTCGAAAAACTTCCAACCGTGATTAGAGAAAGAAWTGGAAATGAACAATAAAAAGGTATGCAAGTAGTAMACTAAGGACTAAAATGCATAAAATACACAACTAAAATATACAAAGTTAGGTGCATAAAATRCACTTAACARACCACCCACAAGCTAAACTTTGTGGTCCCCAACAAAGAAGTAGAACTTGTTTGTGCAAAAAAGAAATAGAGAAAATAAACGAAAACCTYCGGAGATGTCAAAAYGAGTGATCCCACAATCTCACARAGCATAATCAAGCATTAAGACTACATACACAACTAAATGCCCATGAGTTGGATTAAATGCCCACGAGAAATGAGAATTTGGATTGATTACATATGTCTCAATCCATGAGACCCAAGACCTCCACTAGGTAAATCCATCCATCATAGTCACGTTTGTAATGTAGGGGGGCTACGGTGTGCAAACTAGTCCTAAAAGGCTACGTGGAACAACATGCTTTATGGGGTGTGTAAGTAACAGCTAAGGTACCATTTTTTCTAAAAAAATCATTTAATAACATGGAAAAAAGTTTATGTGCAATTAGTGAATCAAGCAACTCCAAAATGCAAAGTGAGATACGGTGTACTACGAGTCTTAAGATGCAAAATAAAACAAGATTATATTAACGTAAGTTAACATRAAATATTCAACCTTAATATGTATTAACACACCAAARCCACTTTGATACTTCATAAACATTGGTTAGGATATCCCACAATCTTTCTTAACCCGCAACCTCGAAGTGTAGTTCATTTTGATTATCCGACATCAAATCTTGAAATGCGGTGCATTATGATGCTCAAATCTCATGGTGTCAACTTACTATTCTTTGGCTATTTTTATYTATTCAAATGATATTTTTTATAATAATTAAATATTGTGTCGAAATAGCTCTGACTTTTTTATCTATGGATAATTTGTCCAAGATCTTGAAAATTTAATAATTAATCTGAAATTTTTTAGGAAGGTTTTTTGATGGATTTTCGACGAAATCTAAATCCATATAGTAAGAAAATTTGGCTTTAAATTAAATTGCATTTGTTTTATCACTAGTATAAAAACTCTCGGGTTAAAAACCATGGTCGTAGGCCTTTTGCCATAGTTTTTATCTTCAATCAAATTGTAGCCTATTCTCCCTCCACTGTTGATACCCTCATGGCGACGTTTAAAATGCGTCACATATCACATGAAAAAGAAGGCCATAGCCTAACAACCATGGCTATAAACTACTTATCACCACACAAATTGTCGTTAAACATCGCCAATTCATTACATATTTACTCTTTATTTTAATAAGTGTGGTTATTAGCTACCCTTTGGTCACACAAAATAACTAAAACTATGGTTATAAACAATTTATCGTCATGCAAAATTCATATTAACTGTAGCAAATTCATGACATATGGTTATGCTGAATTGTTAGAAGTGTGGCTATTGATTATATTTTGGTCACACAAAATAACTAAAACCATGGCCCTAAACTAGTTATGGCCACACAAATTTCATTKCAACCGTTGTCCATTTATAATATTTGTTGACATTAAATTGTTAGAAATGTGGCTATTGATCAACTTTTGCCACATGAAATTATTAAAACATCATGACCATATATTACTTATAGCCACTTAAATTTTGTAGTAACCATTACCAAATTCATGACATGTTTACGTTGAATTGTAAGAACCRTGGCTATTTCAACTTATAGTCATGTAAACTTCAACCAAAGGGCATTTGGCCTAGCGGTATCGTAGCCCTTGGCCTTGCAGGAGKTCAGGGGTTTAAATCTCACCATAGGTGAGGAGGGTGTGTGAGTTTATTTGTTGCATGCATTTGCCGTATATAAATATTATATACTTCAAAAAATAACTTCAAATTAACCATGACAAATTCATGTTATATGGTTACGTTGAATTGTTATAACCGTGACTATTGATTTTGTTTTGGTTATACGAAATAACTAAAACTGTAGCCATAGACTATTTATAGTCAAACAAATTTCATTTTAATCATGGCTAATTCATAGCAGTTGGCTACCTTAATTTGTTAGAAACGTGGACGTTGGTTACTTTCTAGTCWTACAAAATAACTAAACTGTGACCACAAAGTACTAATAGCCTCATAAATTTCATATTAACCATGGCCAAATCATGGCATATGATTACACTGTGTTGTAAGAACTATGGCTATTGATTAACTTTTGGTCACACAAATTAACAAGAAAACGTGACTACTAATTACATTTTGGTCATACAAAATACTTGAAACCGTGGCTATAAACTACATATCTGCTCAGTTTAAATTTAGCCCTTCCTTACCCATTATAACACATGTGTGGTAAAATGATTAAAATAATGATCATATGAGAAACATTAAACATATATTAATAAATGTATAGTAAGAGAAGTGTATAAGTMCACCAACAATAACTAAATGTCTATACATTAGAATTTTACTTATTAAAGCTACTCCTCATATGCTTTAGTTTTGGTATCTCGTTGTATAATTAATTCTTTTTTCTCTTGTGTTTTTGCTAGCTTCAATTCTCATTAAGTTGATAAGAATTGAAGTTGCATGGCTGCAAGAAGAGCGTAGTATTTAATATGCATAAATCCAACTTGCTAATTCACTTCATTTAGATGAACATGCAAAAGTGCAAAAGTTCAAAGCATTATTCAAGATTCACTATGTGTTTATGTTTATGCATCTGAAGAGAAGAAAGTGTGATCAAAGCCTTAAACCATAACTCCAACAATGAGTAGGAAACCCCTAAATTGAGAACTATTAACAACTCAACTTGAGAAATGATCAAAATCAAAGTTCGTGCAGGTAAGTAGTTATTTTCCAACCACGGGTTATGAATCACCTTAATCTTAGAGTGCATGAATGATTGAGCTCATTAGCAAGATGATCTGGAATCATGAGTATACTATCTAACTAAAAAAGATAAATTTTCTAGTAAGAAAACACAATTTATCGGTTCCTTATTAGCTTAAAGCAGCAAAGCTCAACCTTTAACCATTTATCTCAAGTTTTGAAGAAAAGAGATACCTTAAAAATGTGTCTCTAATGATTTGTACTCCTATATGATCAGTAAACTCAAACAATATGTCATGCAATGTCCTGGTTTTCGACAACAACGTCAAGCTGGTTAAAAGGAAACACCTGGTTAATGGTTTAGTCCATTTTAGAATTAAAACGCAACACCAACTTAAATAGATTTACTGAAAATCTTATACCAAGATAAGACTTGTAAGAGAAATTAAGTGGGATCCAAGCAAAGAGAAACACAAAAAACAGATCCTATTTCTAAACATTAACTAATCTTGTTATATTCCAGTAGTTGTATCTTTCCTAATTCCTGTGGTAAAATCTACTCACAAGTTTTGACTATAATCATAATCCTTTTCAAGGAAATTCCATTACTGCTTAGCAGGCAGTAATATTCCAGCAACTTCACATAATGAAGCTT
>NW_020202471.1:28071-32955 GCF_001531365.2 Cynara cardunculus var. scolymus
AACTCGAATATTTACTGAATACCCACCCTCACATTATTATCCCAATTCCTAGAATAGGATTTTTCTATTTGTATACGATAAATCCATCTCTTATGAACATCATATTCGACWCTTTAAGCATTAGATATGTCCTCCATGTTTGAATATTTCGCATATCGTGTATGATTAACCTTCTTGATAAACCATAATATAAAATAATTGTAATATTGGCTAACAAAAGACTRCAAGCTTTGTTGGATYGATATGCTAAAAACAACCRAAGTTTTATTGATAAATTGAGAATTCACACTATGAAAAGTGTGTAGAACTTACATATTTATAGACACCGAAAAGGTGCCACGGAACCATCGCAATGGTTCGTAAATAGAGGTGTTGAAACATCACACCCTTTCGTGAACAGTCGCACCTYTTCGTTAATAACTACCAATAACTACCTATATATACATATAGTATTTTAAATCRAGATTAATCTAACATTCACCCCCTTAATCTCGATTGTGTTGAATAAGATCCAAGTAGTTGCCTCATWGTGATGAACCTTATTCTTGGTAGTGGCTTTGTCAAAATKTYAGCTCGTTGTAGTTCTCCAGTGATGTGTTCAACTGCCAAATCTTCTTTCTCCACGCRTTCTCGTATGAAGTGATACTTAGTATCAATGTGTTTGCTTCGTCCATGAAACACTAGATTCTTCATTAGTGATATTGCTGACTTATTATCCACATAGATAGTAATCTTTTCTTCTTTCGTATCAGTGATTTTGCTGAGTAGTCTCTTTAACCAGAKAGCTTGTKTTGCTGCTGCTATTGCCGTAATAAACTCTGATKCACATGAGGATAAAGCTACTGTTCCTTGTTTYTTAGTACTCCAACTGATAGGTGAATTTCYAAAGTAGAAAATTATACYAGTTGTGCCTTTACCTTCTTGTKTGTTAACACCGTAAYTGCTGTCGCTGTATCCTTGTATCTTGTTTCCTCCTTCATGCCCATAAGTTATACCATAGTCCTTAGTTCCTTTGATATAACGCAACACTTGTTTGATTGCTTTCATATGATGGTCMTGTGGGTCTTGCATAAAACGACTAAGTAATCCAACTGGAAAACTTAGATCAGGTCTTGTATGTAGTAAGTAAYGTAAACATCCAATTAGGCTTCGATATTCGGTGGCGTCTACGGATCTTGCTTTGGTTAYTTTTGTGAGTTTGAGACCTGGTTCCATAGGTATTTTTGCTTCATTGCAATCTAACATCCCTRTGTCACTGAGTATCTTGTTTGCGTAGCCAGTTTGCTTTATTGAGATTTCACCCCCGTTYTGTGTAACCTCAAGGCCAAGGTAATAAGCAAGTAATCCAAGATCATTCATTTCAAACTTCTCTTTCATCCGATCCTTGAAGGTTTCAATCTCTCTCTTTGATGATCCAGTAACTATTAAGTCATCAACGTATACTCTGATCAATAGTRTTGACGCCTTACTTGTCCTTGTATAGAYTRCTTGCTCCAAAGCAYATTTCTTGAATCCAAGTGTCTTCAAAGTGTTATCTAACTTGGTATACCATGCTCGTGGAGCTTGTCTTAGCCCATAAAGTGCTTTCATGAGCCTGTAGACTTTTCCTTTGTCTCCTTCTATAAATCCTTCAGGTTGTGAGACATAAACTTCTTCCTTTAGTTCGCCTTGCAGAAATGCTGATTTTACATCCAAATGATGTACTTCCCATTTGTTGTATGCTGCTAGAGCCAATATCAATCGTATTGTCTCGATTCGTGCTACTGGTGCAAAGATTTCATCAAAGTCTATGCCATGTTCTTGAATATATCCTTTGGCCACTAGTCGTGCCTTATGCTTTAATATTCTTCCTTCAGCATCCCTCTTTGTCTTGAATACCCATTTCAGACCAATTGCCTTATGATCCTTTGGTAGGGTAGTTAGCATCCAAGTACCGTTCTTGTTGATWGAATCAATTTCTGCTTTCATAGCTTCAATCCATTTGTCGTCCTTAGCCGCTTCCTTGAAGTTTCWTGGTTCTTCTTCTACTAGTAATAACYCCTCCGYCCTGGCGTATATATCACTTAATATCCTGTAACCTCTTACAGGTGTATGATCAATTCTTGAATCGGTTGTAGAAGGTGTATCAGTTTCTGAATCTGGTGAACGGATGGTGGATTGTTGTGGGCTATACTCATGAGTGGATATTTGGGAATTGGGTGTAGTAGGTACTTCTTCATCTGAATCATTGTTACCATGTGTAACATTATTCTCGAAATCTTCACTTTCATTCGAGATATACTGAGTACCAGGTGTTTCATTATTCTTTATAATGAAATCAGCCCATCCCGGTCTATCTAGATCAAAATCTCTAGTATATTCCTTCCAATTCCATGGCTCATCWTCTTTGAATTTCACGTCCCSRYTGACACAAATTCTATTATATATTGGAWCAAACAAGCGATATGCTTTTGATCCTGGCTYACTGCCTAAGTATACCAATCGTAAACTTCTATCGTCTAATTTAGTCAAGTGTTGTGAAGGTACCTTTGCATATGCGATGCAGCCGAAAATCCTTAGATGATACAGGCTAGGCTTCCTTCCTTTCAACGCTTCGTATGGAGTAATGTCATCAAGTGACTTTGTTGGCATGCAATTTAATATYAGTATGGCATGTCTGACTGCTTCTGCCCAAAAATTTTGTGGCAAGTTCGTTGCCTTCATCATGCATCTTGTTKCTAAAAGAATTGTCATATTCTTTCGTTCAACAATTCCGTTTTGTTGAGGTRAGTATGGTGCAGTTAACTGTCTTGTGATGCCATTGTCTTTGCAGTATTGTAGGAATTCATTTGATGTGAATTCTCCTCCTCTGTCTGCTCTGAACATTTTTAACTTGATTCCAAGTTCGTTTTCCACACTCTGTTTAAATTCTTTGAAGATTCCAAAAGCTTGATCTTTTGAATCTAAAAAGTATTCCCACATATATCTTGAGTAGTCATCTACGAGTAGAAATATGTACCTTTTCCCCGTTGGTGTAGGTGGTGATATTGGACCACATAAATCTCCAAATACTAGATCCAGCGGTGCTTCTGACCATGACTTTGCTTGTTGTGGGAATGGTGCTCTACTATGCTTTCCTATTAAGCATATGTCACAAATACTTGTTGTATATTTAATGGGTGGTATACCATGAACCAAATCCTTCGAAAACATTTTCTTCATTGAGTCAAAATTCAGATGACCCAGCCTTGCATGCCATAACCATGCCTTATCTTGTAAATTGGCTAATAAACAAACAGGCTTACCGATCCGCAAGTTTGCATTGTATAGTCGGTTCTTTGATCGCGTGACCCTTAGTAGAATATTGTTACTTGAATCATACAGTAGTAGTAAGTCGTCTTTCATGACTACTTTGCAACCATTCTCTGTTAATTGACCYAAGCTCAATATATTATTCTTCAGATTTGGAATGTAATATACCTGTGAGATGATCYGTTGTTCTTTGTTTTTGAATTCCAATAGTATAGATCCATTTCCTTTGATCTCCAYGTATGATCCATCCCYAAATCTTACATTCCCGGTAATCTTCTCGTCAATTTCCTTGAAATGAWCTTTGACTCCYGTCATATGATTGCTTGCACCATTGTCTAAATACCATAGACTTTCATCATTTGTAGTTGTCTTGCTTGAATCGAGATTCCTCTCGGTTAAGAAAACTTTTTGGTGCTCTTCAATAGTTGCCATAAGTAAGGTTGGTTCTAAGTCTTCTTCAATGAGATTAGACTGTTCTTTCTCTTGCTCATTCTGTGGATATTTGCTTGCATAATGTCCATACTTCTTGCACTTGTAACACTATACTTTACTCTTATCAAGAGTAAATTTCTTTGTATTGCTGTTTGTTTCTTTCTTGAAATTATTCTGTGAGGGTTCACAGTTCTTTCTTTCTGATCTGAATCTGTTATTACCTCGGCCTCGTGATTGGTTAAATCTACCACGACCACGTCCTCTATAAGGTTGGCCTCGAGCTTCATGCTGTGTGAACATCAATCCCTCTTGAGTGTCCACGCTTCTTTCCTTCTTGAATTTCAATCTTTCTTCAAAAGTCTTCAGTCTCCCGATTGCTTCGTCTAGAGACAAAGTATCTAGATCTGAGTATTGTTYAATGGATGCGACAATTTGAAGAAAACTGTCAGGTACGTCATTTAGTAATTTTCGTACGAGAGTGGAATCTTCATATGTTAATCCCATGCTTTCCGCTTTGTTGATAATACCCGTCAACTTTGTAGTAAATGAATCGAYTGATTCATTTTCTTTCATCTGTAACATCTCAAATTCCGTYGAGTGTTTGTAGTCTTGCTTGGTGGACACTGTTTACTCCAACGTGTCTTGTCTTCAAAGCATCCCAAACTGCCTTTGTAGTTTTGTATTTTGAAATGAGAAGTAATTGATCTTCTGGTAGTGATTGATAAATATAGGYRATAGCGGTTTTATCCCTTTTTGCATCGGCTTGTGTTGTTGGTTACAGTTCAATCATTTCCCAAAGACCATTTGCTTCCAATATTATTTGCATCCGAATTGCCTAAGTAGTATAATTTGTTGCTTTCAACATTGGGCATTGAAAATGGATTGTAGAACCTATTTCCTTATAAATTTTGGAACTGTCTCCTTGTTCCGCTTTATTCGTCCCCGTCATGATGTAATAAAAAGTTTATATTTAAAATTTTGTTTTAAGAGGATAATTTTAATTTTTGTTGATTTATAAAAAAAATTAATAATAAAGAAAAACTTCATTATTTGTTTAATAAAAACCACAAAATATTAAAAAAAAAATTGTAATAAAGATTTCCCTTAAAGTTTTAAATATAGTTTAGGGTTTTATTTTAAAAAGGGAAAAGAAATCGTACA
>NW_020202472.1:0-2038 GCF_001531365.2 Cynara cardunculus var. scolymus
ATTGGCTGATCTTTTTACAAAAGCCCTTGATGAGAAAAGGTTTAATTTCCTTGTTGAGAAAATAGGAATGGCATGTCCAGAGTTCTAGATGTTGGATGTCTTATTGTTTATTCTTTTTGTATAAAAGTTTTTCTTTAAATAATCTCCTTTTGTATATAGTTTTTTCTTTTAATAATATTTTTTATGTATATAGCTTTAAGTTCTTGATTAACCTTCACATGATTTCATAGTTAACAGGTTTTATCTTGCAGAGACTTGCAAGGTTTAAGGGGGAGTATGTGCTTAAAAATAATAAAACCTTTTGAAGAAGAAAAATGTTTTTTCAATCACAGAAGTCTTTTCACTGATCCTCTGTGATAGCTCTCAAAGGCTCTTTGAACGAATCCTCTGTCACTTCTTAAGATTTTAAATGGTTTTTAGTTCGAGGGGGAGCCATGGAAGCTGGCTCATAGGGGGAGTTTTGAAATGAAAATCAAAACCTCAGAAGGTGCCAAAACTTTTGAAGTATCTTGTTCTCAGAGGTCAATTCATCAGAACCTCTGACGCTTCTATCAGAGGCTCTATGGGTTTGAACTGAGCAAATACTCATCTCTCTGAGGATTTTAAAACCGTGTAGGTAAATAAAGGTGTAACATATTAGAAGACCCACCACATATCACAGAGGCTCTGTTACCCTTAGGCCTCTGACAGAACTCTCTTATAGTGCTTGTCTATTGATATGGTGCGCGTGGTTCTGTGGATAAGGGTTAAAGCTAATCACGTGCATGTCAGAATCAGGGGCGAACGTCATCAATCGCGCGTCTTCCCAACACAGCGTGTCATAGTCTTGATTCGTCACACCCTTTAGCCACTAATCACGTTATTTCTCCCAATAAAACGGTTCAGTTCAAATCCCTCACTATAAATACCCCTTCCCCCAAAAACATAAACCTTTACAATATCCTTCTTCTCCGACGAACCTGCAAAATTTCGAGCTTCACTAAAAACCTGCAACTATGTCTTCTTCTTCAGCCTCCGCTCTATCTGTTAACGTTTCAAGCGACAACGAAGTAACTCAAGCCCAAGCATTAACGTCTCATGCTCTATCGTTTGTCCAAAATCGATACGAGAAAGTCGTACTGGTGAAGAAACCAAATAATTATTTCTTCGCTCCATCTCCAACAGGTTTCCCTAAATTCACTTTTCCCCTCATTGAAATTCTTCGTAACCATCCTTTGTATTATGCCCTTTCATCCACCAAACCTACACCTGAAACTTATATCACCCAATTCCTACTAAGCTCATATATTACTACCTTGGACAACTCTAGATTAAGCATCGTTGGTTATGCTTCTCAACCAATCAACAAATCTCTAGTGCCAATGGAACTTATGTGAATACCCTTCGAACAGCCCTGCACCTACCCTCCTTAGAATCTCTCAATTTGGATGCTTTCGCCCCAACCCCAACAAATGATGAACTAATTCAATTTCTTGAATTTCATTCCTGCGCTGCCCAGACTAAAATTGTGAAAAGGACTAAGTTCAAACGAAAAGGCCTTCCCCCAATCTGGAATACTCTATTCTCGATAGTGAACTGCTGTCTAACAGGGAAAGTCGACAGTCATGACCACACCTCTCATGCCATGCTTTCCATTGCGTATGGAATATATTTCAACCTGCCCCTTAACTACGCACAGCTCATCTTCGAAGACATGGTGGGTTTAATCAAGAAGAAGTGCGCTACACAGAGGGGTGAGAAGTCAAAAGTAAAGGCGCAAAAGAAGGTCAAAAAGGACCTCAATCATCCAAACCTTATCTTACAGAGGTTCTTTGGTCTGGTCTCTAGGGAAGTGCTAGCAGAGAAGCTGCCCTCTGTAGAACCAAATGCGAGGCTGTATCCGTTGAAAGAGTTCCATCCCACAGAGCATGAGCTAGGGTACAGATGCCCCAGACCTCTATCTGTGACAGCAGTCAAATTCAAAATCCCAGGTTAGCTTTTATTAAGATTATATTAGTGTTATTGAAGTTAATTTATAGATTAGAAGTTAGTTAGATTA
>NW_020202472.1:7078-8520 GCF_001531365.2 Cynara cardunculus var. scolymus
TCAAAATAGGAAGTTTTGATTTAATCGTAGGAATGGATTGGTTGTCCGAAAACCGAGCCGAAATTTGTTGTGCTGAAAAGAAGATTCGTATACCACTGTCAGAAGGAARAATACWYGAAGTACATGGAGAGAAACCAAGGAAGGATCTTAAAATAGTGACATGTATGAAGATGCGAAATTACATACGGAAAAATTGTGTTGCATTTTTGGCACATGTTGTGGATAAAGAGATCAAAGAGAAGCGTATTCAGGATCTCCCAATAGTGCGAGATTTTCCTGAGGTATTTCCAGATGAATTACCTGGATTACCCCCACAAAGACAAGTAGAGTTTCATATTGATTTAGTTCCTGGAGCTGCACCCGTGGCAAAGTCGCCTTACCGATTAGCACCATCGTAGATGCAGGAATTATCAGAACAACTACAGAAGCTGCTTGATAAAGGATTCATCAGGCCTAGTTCTTCACCCTGGGGAGCTCCTGTACTATTTGTCAAAAAGAAGGATGGATCTTTCCGGATGTGCATTGATTACAGAGAACTCAACAAGCTGACCATCAAAAACCGTTACCCCCTCCCCCGAATCGACGACTTGTTTGATCAACTACAAGGTGCTACGTACTTCTCAAAGATCGATCTTCGATCAGGATATCACCAGATGAGAGTTCATGAAGAAGACATTGCTAAGACGGCATTTAGGACTTGATACGGTCATTACGAGTTTCTAGTCATGCCTTTTGGACTAACAAATGCTCCGACAGTCTTCATGGATTTGATGAACAGAGTCTGCCGACCGTACCTAGACAAGTTTGTGATTGTGTTTATAGAYGATATATTGATTTACTCACGAAATAAGAAAGAGCATGAGCAACATTTAAGGTTGATCCTAGAATTGCTCAAGAAGGAAAAGTTGTACGCCAAACTTTCCAAATGCGAATTTTGGATTCGTGAAGTGCATTTTCTGGGCCTTGTAGTCAATGAGAAGGGAATCCATGTTGATCCAGCTAAGATCGAGGCTATCAAGAAGTGGGAAGCCCTAAAGACACCAACGGAGATTCGTCAATTTCTTGGTTTGGCTGGTTATTATAGGCGATTAATTGCAAACTTCTCTAAGATCGTGCAACCATTGACGACCCTAACATAGAAAGATAAGAAATTTATTTGGGGTGAGAAGCAGGAAGAAGCGTTTCAGACACTTAAGCACAAGTTGTGTAATGCGCCGATTCTAGCATTACCAGAGGGAACAGATAACTTTGTGGTATATTGCGACGCGTCACATCAAGGACTGGGGTGCGTATTGATGCAAAAGGACAAAGTTATTGCGTATGCGTCCAGGCAACTAAAAGTCCATGAAAAGAATTACACCACCCATGACCTGGAACTTGGAGCAGTGGTATTCGCACTCAAAATCTGGAGACACTACCTCTATGGCACATGATGCACTATC
>NW_020202472.1:11385-13404 GCF_001531365.2 Cynara cardunculus var. scolymus
AATCACATAAAATTATGGAGTTTTGATCTCCAAGCACCTAAAACTCTATAGGTGTGCAAACTGTAAAACCACCAGTAGTTAACTCTTACTTTGAATGTTAATATCTTTCTATTTACTTGTTCTCAATGTATGATTCTTCTTCTAAAACATTCTTTTATGAGTTAGGATTCATTTGAATCYAGTTTCACTCAAAAATATGATGTTTTAGGGCATGAACCTATTTATTTAAGTCAAGTGTGCAATCTGTCAACTAATGACAGATGTGTGCATGTGATTTTAAGGCATCATATATTCCTCTAAACTCATCCAAAATGAGTGATTTCTAGTTTACAAGTTTCGTACAAGTGTTAGGTTTTCACTCCGACTTAAATTTCTGCAGAACACCTAGTAGAACTCTTTTAATGAGTGTTTTACCAACATGGTGAAATCTGCCATTTCAATTGTGATAAGTTGCATTGAATAAATTATTTGAATCATCATCTCATGCCCAAAATATATGAAATTTGGTCATGATGACTATAACTCAGTGCTATAAATCATATATAAAGATGGAAATTTATCTCATTTTTGAAGTCCCTTTATTTGACAATGTTATGTAACTTAAGTTTCTGTCCAGAATCAAGAATTCTGGATTTGGTTAAATTTGTAAAAGTTAATCTTTTATTTGATTATAGCATCATTTTCGGTATAAATTAATTCTTTAATGAGCATATGGACATTATGTATATTTGGACTATTGTTAATATTATGGAACATAAGTAGACAAATAAGTACTTAAGATTTATTAAACCCCATAGGTAGAGATAAATCAATAAGTGATGGTTTTGGATATTCCTATTGATAGGGAATCGTTGATTTAGCGTGGTATTCGGGTCGTATTGCTTTTTCTTTGCGGAACTATATATCAAAAGTGAGTTTCACGGCCTCTTTTTACCAATTTCTCGTTTTGGGGTGAAAAGCATGGTTAATGAATGTTTGATAGACTCATATCGATATATGTATCTTGTTATGAGCATTTTATTGTATACACTATTGATATGTTGAGATTGAAAGTCCCCGTTTATTTCCACTACTATTAATTCATTTTTGAACCGATGATTCTTGTGGATAGCACTATTTGGTTGTCATACCCACCTTGTTACTGACGAGTAGGGGTGCACTTGGTCATTTTAATTTGCTCTACACATGTGGCACGAAGTGGTCACCGCTGAGGTAGTCCGAAAGGAGCTCTACTCATGTGGGGTTAGTCCCACCACTGAGGTAGTTCGGCACGAGTTCTACACATGTGGGTTTAGTCTCACCTCTGAGGTAGTTCGTAAGTATGCTCTACACATGTGGTTTGCTACCACCTCTGAGGTAGTTCGTGGGGCACTTGTAAGTTTAGTAGTGGCTCAACAAATTTATATAATGTGTATGACGTTGTTTTTAAGATATTGCTCATAAATTTATAACTGGGATTGSTGCATTTAAAATCGTTTTGTGCATATAAAACCTGTGAACTCACCAATTCTTGTAGTTGACACTTGTTTGACATGCTTTTTCAGGGTAAGAAAGACTTTTGGTGACACTTGTTAGAAGACGTGTTACATTTAGCGATTTCAAAACTTCTTTTATGTTTATTTTGTAAATTTGTATTTGGGATTGTAAACTTTAATTATGATGTAATTATGTTTTAAATTGTATGGTTGTGTTGTTATACACTATTGCTATGAGACTCTACCTGCCATACCTCGTGTTTCCGCTTTAGCGGGGTGTGGCACTATCGAAAGCCATGCTCAAATACCTTAGCCATGGAGATAGGAAAGAGTATAGACGTGGATACAGGAGGCCAGAGCCGGTACTTGAAACCCCTCCACGCATAGGTATCCCATTAGGTGAGAAAGTGCAAAAAATGAGAGTAGAGRRAAGAAGGGAGGAGCCAGCAGAGGCTAGAGAGGTGAGTGAGGAAAGACCTAGAGTAGTAAGTCCCCCACCTAAGAAGACTAAGAAGACTCAGAAGGGTGTCGACTCTTCTGAGAA
>NW_020202472.1:14263-16002 GCF_001531365.2 Cynara cardunculus var. scolymus
CGAGGCTAATAGCTCACCATGTGTTGGTGATCTAGGTTCCAAGGATGCCTATGTTGATGAAGGGGGAGTTAGAAACCTTAGCCACAGCAGCATTCCAGAGGTTGGACGAGTTGAAAAGCTTGTTCACCTCTCAACCATCGACAGAGGCGTTTGCTCCAATCACAGAGGCTCTGAAAGAGTTGACATCTACAACATCAGAACTCAAGGCGACTCTTTCAGCCCTTCAGAGCTCTGTCCTTCATAAAGACGACCTCGCAGAAGCCTTCAGTGCTCTGTCTCTCAACCCTTCCTCAATCTAAAAACTGAAGACAGAGTTATCAGAGGTAGCCGCCCAGTTTGCTACTGATTTCATCTTCGCCGGCTACACAGACTACTGCGCCTTCAAGGATGAGATCAAGCAGATGTTCTCCTCTGCAGTCACATATGGCGTTGATACCAAATCCTCCAGGGCAAACATCAACCATCTAGCCACTCGCAGAGAGCTATATGCAATGGTTGAAGCCCTAGGAAAGCTCGTGCGCAAATATACAGACCAACTCCTCAAAGAAGCCCGAGCTTCCAACCAATCAATTAGAGACTGCACTTCAAAGCTCATCAAAGAGGGTGACACCCTCAGAAGCGAAATCTATCGCAGCCTCTCTAAAATGAAGTGGGCCTCAGAGATCGACATAAACAATGCTTCTGTGAACGCTGAGTTGGTGATCGAGAAAATGGAGAAGGCGGCTATCAGGAATCTAAGGCGATTGAAGAAGGCTCTCCTTACTACTTGCAAGGCAGAAGCCACTAAAATCCATGACGATCAAGAAGGTGATGACCATGATCGTCATGAGGGGGAGAAGAATACAGAGAAGAAGACAGAGGAGCCTAAGAAGACAACCTCTGCCAGACCACTAAAGATAGTGGACTCTGCAGCTGCCCTGTTCTCAAAAGATAAATCTTCAGAGCCTAAGGGGAAAGGCAAGGGTAAAGCTGTAGAGGAGTTGCCACAGAAGGGGTCAAGCTCTGAGACACCAGAGGAGATAAATGAAGAAGAGTATGACGACCTAGAACTCATTCAAGTGTTAAAGGCATCTTTGGCAGAGGCACAAGCAAGAAAGGGCAGAGCCCACATCCCCAGAGCTGGAGAAGGTTCTTCCTCCAAGATGGCGAAGGAGGAAACGTCCACGGGTACGTTCGATGCTCTGGTGGAACTGTCAAGCCAAATTTACCAGAGGGGTCCACCCAGAGGCTGATACTAGAAGAAGAAGAAACCAGAATACCAGAATCTGCCACTGTGGGAAGGGTTACTGAGATCCTTGAATCGATGAGCAAAATTCCCATGCAGCAAGTGCGCACAGAGCCCGTAACCACTGTGGAGGAGATTCTGCGGTGGCGTTACTCTGTCGTGGACACAGAGCCCCCTTACGATCCAGAGCTTACAGGAATGCCCTCTGCCGCTGCAAAGTTCCACTTCTCAAAGCTCACAAGGCCACACTAGCAGGTCTTCTCAGAGCACGTGATAACTTCTCTTGAAACCATATCTCAAAGGATTATGCTAAAGAAAACCGTGCTTTATGCTCAATTTGTGGTGAAGAGGGATGACGGCAACCTCTACATGTTCACAGATGCTGACCTCCACAACCTCTGTGTATTTGACCTTATCTTCTTGCACAAAATTCTTAACAAGTACATGGAGAGGAGGTCAAGCTATTCGACTTCCCTCAGAAGGCTGATCGAAGTAATGCGCGCTCAAGTAAAAT
>NW_020202472.1:17169-18457 GCF_001531365.2 Cynara cardunculus var. scolymus
AGCTTAGGCCTTTGTATTCAGTGTGCTTCAGTATTGTAATCGTCTATATTTTCAATCAATTGAAAAACCTTTGAAGCTATTCTATTGTGTTCATCTTCTTCATATTAATCTATGTGTTCTTGGTTAATTACTCTATTTTGTTCTTATCATTGTTTCCGCTGCACTGTAATCATCCTAGAGATCATTTAGAGTAAGAATTCAAATACCAAAGCTGAATTTACAGGTCCTAACATACACACTAAAACAAAATTCAAAATCCACACAAAACAATCAAAATACACTCAAATAATCAAAATACACTAAAAAACGATAAAAAATACACACAAAATACACAATCGAACAAAGATAAAACCGTTTTTATTTAAGTTTATTCTCTTATTATTCCATTTTCAGATTCGATTATTAAGTCCATCAGTCCAGAAATTCAATGTTAATCCAATACGATCAAGGTATATGAATAAGGAATCAAATGATATATAAACCTTGATTGAAGAAAGATGAAACTGTAGAAAAGATTGACTGAGTAGATCTTTGAACGTAGAACCAG
Source organism: Cynara cardunculus var. scolymus (assembly GCF_001531365.2). Lineage (NCBI taxonomy): Eukaryota > Viridiplantae > Streptophyta > Magnoliopsida > Asterales > Asteraceae > Cynara > Cynara cardunculus. Next base: position 17,717 of record NW_020202472.1, read on the forward strand.
AGTTGAGCGGAGACGACGATGAACAGTTAAAGGAGATAAAAAGTAAAAAGTAAAAAATGAGTCGACTATTTATAGTCAAAGTCAAAAATCGTTCAGATTCTAAATCGCTCAAGACTTATCCGGATTATAATAAATCGGTCAAGAGGTGTCCGATTTATGAGATGATATTTTCTAAGTGATAATCTGGACTATAAATCACTCAAGGCATGTACGATTTAGAAGAATACCGGTCAAGACTTGTCCGGTTTAAGAATATATCGCTCATTGAAGAAAGATAAACCGCTCAAGATAGGAATTAAACCGCTCAAAGATTGAACAATTTAAAGACATGGAAAAAAGATCTCAACAAACAATTTAAAGAATACGGACAAATGAACTCATCGATTTAATTAATCGCTCAATCCCTTGCAAAGTATATCTAATCTTATCCAGATAAGAGTTTATCATATAGCCTTTTGTCCGGATGTCTAAATCGGACAATAAATCGGTCAAGTGTTGTCCGAATTTGTATTAAATCGGACAAGTGTTATCCGGATTAGACTAAATCGACCAAACACTTGTATTTCTAAACTCTACATCTTTTAAAAATTAGATAATACTTAAAGTACCTGTAAGAAAAATATAAACTGTTACTTCAATACAGATTAAATTCACTCCCCCTCAAAATATGATCAGATATAAAAAAAATACACTCCCCCTCAAATATAGATTCTCACGATCAAGAAATTTAAAATCAGATAG
>NW_020202472.1:19477-24250 GCF_001531365.2 Cynara cardunculus var. scolymus
AAGGATGTAGACATGATCCGGCTTTGACTGATCAACAAAACCCTCCGGTTGTGAGACATAGATTTCCTCTTTGACGAGTCCATATAAAAATGTTGTCTTGACGTCCATCTGATACACTGTGAAGTTCTTGTGTGCCGCGAACGCCAAAAAAATTCTTATTGCTTCAATTCTTGCAACCGGGGTAAACGTCGTCATAGTCAACGCCTTCTTGTTGATTATATCCTTTTGCAACGAGTCGAGCCTTATTTCTGACYACAACACCATCTTCATCCTTTTTATTTTTGAATACCCATTAGTACCAATAATCGTCTTATTGTTAGGACGAGGTACCAATCTCCAGACTTTGAGTGCTTCGAACTGGTTCAGCTCTTCTTGCATTGCTAATATCCAATCCGGATCKTCTAAGGCTTCAGAAACCTTAGTCGGCTCAATTTTACTCAAGAAAATGGAATATAGACACTCATTAGCAGTCGCAGACCGTGTACGTATAGGTGCTAATGGATCACCGATTACTTGATGTATTGGATGATCTCAGGTCCACTTCTTGCTATGAGGTAAGGGAGTATAAGAACTTTGATCTGAATTTTGATCTGAATTTTGATCTGAATTTTGATCAAAATAAGAACTTGGGGAGTTTATAGGAACAGGTTCAGGTGAAGGTTCAATATTTGGAACTAGGATAGGTTGAATATCTAATTGAGGTGGATTATTGTTAACTGGTTCAGCCAATACCTCTTGCATTTCAGAAGATTCACCCTCTTCACACTGAACGTGATTGATTGGATTCTCCATCTCTATTTCTTCATCGACTTCTTCTGCTTCCTCTTCTGTTTCAATTACTGGCACATTAGGAGATGGACCCGATAACTGTTGTTCAGTTAAATTGTCCCTGATTAAAACAATAGACTGATTAGGCTTATTATCAAAATATTCTTCMTAAAAATGTTCAAATAAGAAATCTAAATCAGTTTTATCAGAGTTAGAAGACTCAGGTTGATCAGCTTTCCGCGTAGTRTTAAWTATAAGCCCGGGTCCTGAACTGACTTGTTCAGAAGCCACATCAATTACTTCATCAAATGATACATTCACACTTTTATTGATGATTTTGGTCATTTTGTTGTAGACCCTGTATGCAACAGATGTCTTTTAGTATCCAACAAAAACTGGTTCATCAGCTTTAGCAGCGAACTTCCCTCTGTCCTCTTTGTCATTTAAAATGAAGCATCTACATCCAAAAACTCGAAAGAAATTGATGTTTGGTATTCTTTTATTTATAATCTCATACGGAGTTTTACCAAACCTTTTGTTGAGGAGAGAGCGGTTTTGAGTAAAACATACAGTCGCTACTGCTTCAGCCCATAAGAATAACGGAAGACTTGAACAAGTAAGTAATGTTCGTGCTGCTTCCACTAACGTTCTGTTCTTTCTTTCAACAACACCATTMTGTTGTGGTGTCCRRGCTGCCGAGAATGTWTGAGAAATACCAATAGATTCAAGATATGAACCGAGTGTGTTGTTCTTGAATTCAGTTCCATTGTCCGTTCTGATTTTCTGAACTTGAAGTTGTAGATTATTTTGAACTGTCTTCAAGAAAGAGATAATTGTCTCGGCTGCTTCATCTTTTGACCGCAGAAAATGAACCCATGTATATCTGAATAATCATTGACTATTACCAATACATACTTTTTACCATTGATGCTTTGAATTCTCATAGGACCGCATAGATCCATATGAAAAAGATGTAAAGGACGATCGGTATTGAACTCTGTCTTTAGCTTATGAGAAGTTTTCTTTAGTTTACTCATTTCACATGCACCGCATACATGATCTTTATGGAACTTCAGTTCTGGGATTCCTTTGACCAAGTTGTCACAAACCAACTTGTTTAGATTCTTGAAATTCAGATGTGAAAGATGTCGATGCCATAACATATTTTATTTTAAGGAGGCCTTGGAAATCAAGCAGACATCAGTATCTACTTGTGTATTTGATAGGTCAATCGTGTAGAGATTTGATCTTCTGAATCCAGCTAAGAGCTCCTTACCATCAGTAGTTCAGATGCTGCATTGGTTAGCGTTGAAACAAACTTCTAGATTTTTATCACGTAATTGACCTATACTAAACAAAATTGGTTTGCTTTGATACCAATTGTGAAGTCCAGAAATCATACAAACATGATATGATCTTCAAGAATCAAGATGAACATAGTACTAGAGAGAATATTATCAAAGATTGATTTGATTGAGAGAGAGAAATTTACAGCTCTAATCTTGATTACAATTCTGCTAATGACTTCGTAATAACAATTACAAAGGAAAATACTATTTATACTAGGAAATAGTAAAATTACACTATTACAAAATAAAGCTATTCTAAGGAGAAACTTGAATACAACTTTAACGCTCTAAGTTGAACCCAACAAAAACTATACATGATAAGTTTTTAGAAGACCAAAACTTCGTAATTAGTATTAATCTTACACTGAGATGGGATTTTTAAATTCAAATTATTTTTGGGTTACGTATTCATCAAATTAGTATTTTGAATAATTTTTATTCAAATAATTTCTAACGTAATCATAACCACGCGCCTGACACATTCAACAGCCTGTTCCCCACATACCCTTTTAACCTTTTACTCTCCCTTACCCCGCCTTGACACGTGTCCTACTATATTAAATGCACGTACTATCAAGACGGCTCACGTTCTTCAAATCAAATCGTCACAAACCAAACCGCCAAAACTTTTCATGATTATTATATTTTAATAATCAAGAAACGTTTCCCTTCCCCTTCCCCCCCCCACCCTAACCCCTCCCCAGATTCCTGCCTATATACACCTTTCTTCTTCCTCCATTTTCCTTTTACGCTTCCATAAACCTGCAACTAAACTTTGACGAAATACAAACCTGCACCCTTCTCAAGCCTACAACAATGGTATCCTCCACATCTCATGAATCAAACAATAATGATAGCAGAATACAGTCTACCGGAGCCGACAGTCGTGTTATCGTCTTCCTCCCAATGCGGCCAAACAATCACGCTACAAAACTTAAAACCACTTTGTTTGATGATCGTTTTGCTATTATTATTGAGTTTTTCAAACACAACATTCTTCTCCCTGCCCTCACTCAAGCTGATACAGCCGTACTCCTAAAGTACGTTTAACAGTATTGGCAAACTTGTGAGTTTGATGAAGAAAGCCCTGGTATAATGGGGGACATGGACAGCCCTAACGATATGATTTGTTCCCTCAAAATATCGCGGGCTAAGGTTTCCCGAATATTGTGCATTCCCACACGAAAGGAACTTGGAATCGCATAGTTTGACGAACCACTAACCACAGAAGACATTCTCCGGTTTGTGAAGATGCTAGGTTACAACCGTGACCTATGCAACGTCTCAAATTCCAAACGACAATGCCTTCCACCAATATGGAATTTGTTTTTCTCCATTTTGAACAGATCCCTTACATGCAAGTTGGGCTCATTAGACCAAGGGAATACAAACATCATGTCAATCATGTACGGGCTGTTCTTCAATCTGAACCTTGACTATGCCTTCCTCATCTTCAACGAAATACTTTCAGCAGTGATCAAGAAGTCAAAGCTCCAAGCCGCTGGTACGCCTCTCCCTGCGGTTCTCTTTCCTCGCTTCCTCGCACTCTTCATTGGGGACGTAATGAGGAAACATGGCCTACCAGCCACAGAGCCATTCACGCCCGTCCACAAAATGCATGGTCATCGCCCAACCATCTCAAAAGAGGGTTACACCATCAACCGTCCCCTACCCAGGGCTATGCTCAATGTCATACTATCGACATCTGAGATACGCCAGACCTATGAACGCTCCATGCTGCCCCATGAACTGAGGGACGCTACCCCGGAACACTTAGAGCAATCCCCTGAATCCAGCGAGGGTGCACATGAGCCATCATTATCGGATGATGACAATGATGATGATGATGCTGCTCAACATGCCTCCCCCGGCCTTACTCATACTGTTCCTCCACCTACTAGCCAAAGGGCAACCACATCCTCTACCCCTGGCGATCAAAGCCACAGGGGTATTGAAATAGGACGACCCAGTCCAACCCCAACCCCAGCCAGCCATCTAGAGGCCATTCTTCGGGCCTCTCGAGATGAACAAGCCGAGGAACCACATTTTCCATCACCCCTCTCTCAACAGAGAGGTGATGAAGAGATAAGATGTCACACCTCGCTAAAGCGGAAACACAAGGTATGGTAGGTAGAGTCTCATACGTTTAAAATTCATTACATCACCATCCAGAGTTTACAATCCCAAAATGACAAGTTTGTGAAATAGACAATAACAAAAATTCCGATGGTGATGATCAAATCGCGACTTCTTTTAAATGCCACCACGAGCCTTGCTTACCCCTGAAAAGCACGTTAAAACAAGTGTCAACTACAAGAGTTGGTGAGTTCACAGGTTTTATATGCACAAAAAGATTTCAAAGGCAGCAAATCCCAGTTATAAGTTTATGAGCAATATCTTAAAAGCAACGTCATACACTTGATATAATTTTGTTGAGCCACTACTAAACCTAAACAACTTTCAACCACGAACTACCTCAGAGGTGGTAGCGAACCAAATATATAGAGCATACTTACGAACTACCTCAGCGGTGGGACTAAACCCCACATGTGTAGAACTGGTGCCGAACTACCTCAGCGGTGGGACTAAACCCCACATGTGTAGAACTCCTACCGGACTACCTCAGCGGTGACCACTTCGTGTCACATGTGTAGAG
>NW_020202472.1:24430-26031 GCF_001531365.2 Cynara cardunculus var. scolymus
AATGAGTTAATTGTAGTGTGGACAAACGGGGACTTTTAAACTCAACATACCATCAATAGTGTATACATTTAATTGCTCATAACAAGATTCATATATCAATATAAATCTATCAAACATTTCTTTAATCATGTTTTTCACCCCAAAAAGCTAAAATAGTAAAAAGGGACTGTGAAAACTCATAATTGTTGTAGAGCTTCACAAGAAAAAGAGATACGATCCGAACACCGCACTAGTTCAACGATTCCCTATCAATAGGAATATCCAAAACCATCACTTATTGATTTATCACTACCTATGGGGTTTAATAAATCCTAAGTCCATAATTGTCTACTTATGTCCCATAATATTATCCATGGTCCAAATATACATAATGTCCATATGCTCATCAATGAATTAATTTATACCGAAATTGATGCCACAATCGAATAAAAGATCAAATTTTACAAACTCAACCAATCCCGAAATCTTGATCCTGGACAAAAACTTGTGATACTTAAAGATGATCAAAATAAAGAGACTTCAAAAATGACATAATTTCCCAATTTTTTACACGGGTTATAGCACTGAGTTATAGTCATCGTGACCAAATTTTATATATTTTGGGCATGAAATGTGTTTCAAATAATTTATGAAATACAACTTATCACAACTGAAATGGCAGATTACACCATGTTAGTAAAACACTCATTAAAAGAGTTCTACTAAGTGTTCTGCAAAAATTCAAGTTGGATTGAAAACCTAACACTTATACGAAACCTTTAAATTAAGAATCACTCATTTTGGATGAGTTGAGAGAAAGATATGACACCTTAAAGTCAGATGCACACATCTATCATTAGTTGACAGATTGCACACTTAACTTAAATAAATTGGTTCATGCCCCAAAACATCATATTTTTGAGTGAAATTGGATTCAAATGAATCCTAATTCATAAAARAAMAWTTTAGAAGAAGAATCATACATTAAGAACAAGTAAGTAGAAAGATATTAGTATTCAAAGTAAGAGTTACCTACTGGTGGTTTCACAGTTTGCTCACCTATAGTGTTTTAGGTGTTTAGAGATCAAAACTCCATATTTTCATGTGATTCCACTTGCATGAAGAAGATAACCCATATAGTTAACTCTCAAAAGAAGAAGAATCCTTTTTCATCGAGTTTTAAAAGAGATATGGACATTGGAACATACATAAACAAATCTGTCGGATTCGGACAGATTGCATGTTCACTTTCGTTTGAGTAGTTAAAACCTCAAATCACCACCATATTGAATGAAATCGGTAGCATTTGAAAGGTAACTCATTAAGATAACATCCAGAAGAAAAATCAATGAATTTGAATRATTATCTAGAGAGTTATGGCTGTTTAAAGTAGGGTTTACCTACTGAAAACTCTCAGATGCACATATATAATGTTTTGAGCATTTGGGGGGTCAAAACTCAATGTTTTTGAGTGAGACCAATTGGATTACAATCCCAACTCAATAAATAAATGTTTAGAAGAAATCTCATAACATTTTGACATAACATTTACAAGATATAGACGATTTGTGCACATGCACATAATCTGTCAGCACCAAAATATAAGATTTTTAAGAAATAAA
>NW_020202472.1:26666-30689 GCF_001531365.2 Cynara cardunculus var. scolymus
ATTGGGTATAAATTAGAGCATTTGGTACTGTATAGGACGTTTCAGATAATTACGAGTCGGAACCGGACTTTCTAAGCAACTGCCGGAATCTCTAGAAATTTTTCGACCAAACTAACCTAACTAACTCCTAATTTTATAAATTATCTTCAATAATACTAATATAAACTTAATAAGAGCTGACCTGGAAGTTCGAATTTGACAGCTGTCACATAAGAGCCCCTTCGCCTCAGGGCTCGCCACATCCCATCACACACACAGAAGCATGTGTTGCTTCTGACTTTGAACCCATAGATCGTTCAGAGCAATATTCCCTTCATGCACAACCCCCTTCGGTATTTGATCTACCAAAGAGGACACACATCCGCTTCACTTACTCGGCCTCTGAAACCGAGGAAGAGGAAGAGGATGTCGCAACATCACGAGATAACTCCTCTCTTGAGGGCTATCAAGGACGCGATGGAAGTCCTTCAAGGCCTACATTCTCACAAGGCCAAGAAGGCGCCTCAGGAGCAGAGGCACAACCTGCAGCATCCGTTGCTGCAGGGGTTACCCCACTCGCAGATCTGGTCACAAAGGCAGAGTTCCAAGCCTTTGTCGATTCAGTGACGTGGTCCTTGGAACACCTTAAACTCATCATACAAGGGATTGTGGACAACCAACCCTCCACCGATACCTTAGACCTCCATCAATCCCTTGCAATCCTCCAACACCACCTCACTCAAATAGAAACCCAAACCCAAGCCAATACCACTCGCTTACAAATGCTCCAACAAACCATAACCTAACACCACAACACCACTTCCTCCCTAGCCACCCAACGAAACCAACTCAACATCCAATCCATCGCAACCCTCACGGCCCAGGCAACTGAGGCCGATGAGAACCTTACCTATATTATCACCCAACTCCAAACCATCCTTCGAAATCTTCATTCCCTACCTACAACCATCGCCTCCTAAATCCCTCAGCAAACCCCACAGCAATCCACCACCTCTATCAATAATACCCTAGCCAACCTTACCCAACAAATGGCCTCCATCCAAGACACCCTCACCCAACTACCTATAGCTATCCTAGCCCAAATTCCCCAACCCACTCATCAACCATCACCTCCCTCTGTAGGCCCATCCTTTGATGAAGCCTTCTCCTCTTTCACTACAGAGGCGAGAAACCTTATCACTAACCTTCCCATTCCTCCATCTACATCCACTACCACCTCCATGCCACCACTGGCCTCATCCACAACAGAGTTCGCCACAAGAGCTGACTTGCGAGCTCTGTCAAAGGCGCTGGTCTCATCTTTTAATGAGATCAGTGCCAAATTTGTTCATCGGGCCACCCGACCAACAATGGTTCTCTCCTAGAAATTGACCGATGAACAACGACGTACTACTTCCTCCTCCAAACAATGGAGGCAAGTCAAAGGCAGACCTCCCTGAAGGCATACCTTGCTACCTTCAGGAAGGAACAGAAGAAGAAGAGGTCCAAAGCCTCTTGCTCAAGCAGCCACCCACACAAGCGACCAAGACACGAAGACCAAGACCCGAATGATCAAGGTCTTGGACCTCATAAGGGGGAGACAGAGGCGGCGGCTGCATATCACAACGAATCCGCTGCACCATCATCTTCATCATCACCACAAACACAACCACCACCTATAACAGAACAAACCCAAGCAAGGGAACCAGAGGCTCTGCCCTCTGAAGATGTATGTCAAGTACATGTTCCCTTTGCTGCAACCCAAGAGCCCATCGTGTTGAGCTCTTCAACCGATGAAGAACCTACAACCCCACCAACACAAAGTAACCAACCTTCAACACCCACATCAAACCTGCCCTTAACCCCTTCACCAACACCTCGCACCACTCAACTCTTCATCCTTTCCACTCAATCAGAACCAATGACAAACCAACCTTCATCACCTCAATAACCACAAACTCCAACCGAATCCCATGCACCAGAAACCACCCAAGCCGAACCCGATGAACCCCAACCAGCCCAAACCTGAACCAACACAAGAAACCATTCTTTCTACACAATCCACAACCAAAACACAACCAACAACTGAAACACAACCCACTACCGAACCAAAAACCTTAACCCAACCATCAAAGGTGCATGCAGATACTCCCTCTTCATCGAGGCAACCTCCGCAGAGCTTGGTGGATGAGATTATACAAACCATGGAGTCAATACGGGGACGTCCTGAATTGCCACCCAGGGAACCAATTCTGCTAGAAAATATTCATCAATATCTATACCAAGGCCGCGACGACAGTTTGTCCACCAACCCTCCAATCTTATCGCTTGAGTCCATGAACCTCTTACACCATAGATTCATTTGACAGACCACTCAAGCACCCTGGCTGTCTTTTCAAATGATGGGATAAGGAGGGTCATTGATTTGAAAATAAAGACTTTTGCCAACCAAGCCATCCGATACATCGAGTTAACTGTGGAGAGAGTGCATAGGCAAGTTTACGTATTCAATGAGAATGACCTCATCAACCTCAACCTATATGACTTGATTGAATTATATGCATATACGGCTCAGAGGCAAGACCACGACCTCATATTTGGAATGTTAAATCGAGCGATGGTAAAGACGATGGAAACCCTGGTGAAACATAGAGACAAGAGCGATTTTGAAATAGCTCTTCAGCTAGGCATTGAAAGGCTCTCCTGCACTCCTCTCAATGAAGACTTCCAAGGCCTGCAGGAGACAAGATCTGCCTCAGTTCTAACTCAACCCGAACTTGGTCTTGTTTACAAAAATGAGTTTGGGGTTAAAAAGTTCTTCAAACTGACTGAGGCCTTCAAGTATTCATCAGATACACTTGAATGGTTTCAGAAAGTCATTCGAGAGAGACTGGGCAGACACTTTGTGCCAAGAGAAGAAGGGAGTCGACTCATTCACGAGATATCGACAGTTATCGCCTATCGAAGACTGCTCCTACGCTTTAGAGATATATATTTAGGTAGCTCGTGATGAGTTGAACTTTTTTTTCCTTGATGTACTTTGATTCCAGTTTTGTAAGAATTTCATCATCCAATGAAAATTTGAAAATTGATGTCTTTATATTAGATTGGTATCTGTTCATCACAAATGTCTTTAGACTAGTATATGTTTGTTATTTCATTACTTAGGGGGAGATTCTTAAACCCCACAACTCATAATATAAAAAGAAATGAAAAATAATAAGTGATGAAGAACCAGAAGACCGATGAAGACATCAAGGCAGAAACGGCTAAGTCTGGAGTACAACTAGAGGACCGATGGATGACATCGGATGCGATGGAAAGAGCATCCTCATCGATCCTCTGGTCATCGATACTTAGAGAATTCTCCAACAAATCATCCAAAAGCATACAACGAAGATCTAAAGATAAGGATGATTCATCACACCATGAATGACAGCTGAAACTGACATATCGATTGTTAGCTCTCTTTCCTTTAATGTAAAAGTATAGAAAAAGTAAAACATCAAGTATTGAAAGAAGCTGATCTGTTACAGAAGACCTCAGAGGACAATCATCAGAAGAAGCTCTTTTGTACAAGGTTAAAGTGACAGAACCTCTGTCTTCATCCACAGAGGTTACGGAAACTTGTCCTCTGCCAAGACAATGTTACAAGACAAACACGACAGAACCTCTGTCGTGTCTCATAGAGGTTCTGGAAGATGTTCCTCTGCTACATACGCTTCAAGTCATTTCCAGCAGAGCCTCTGTGATGTTTCACAGAGGGTCTGCAGCTAGTCTTCTGTGTAGATTATCTTTAGATAGTTTTACTTAGGTCTTTTAGCTGCTCGTGTCTTCCACGTGATCTTGTCTGTAATCTATTTCAGATGAACGACTTAGATTTAATTGCTTTAGGTCGTGTCAGGAAACGGTTATTTGCTTGTATAAATAGCAGTGTAGGCCTTTGTATTTTTTGTGAGCTTCCAGATTTGTAATCGTCRACATTTTCAATCAATTGAAAATCATTTGAAGCAATTCTCTTTGTGTTCTTTATTTGTTCTTCAT
>NW_020202472.1:30803-33237 GCF_001531365.2 Cynara cardunculus var. scolymus
TCGATCCAACAATTGGAATCAAAGTAGGTTTCAAATTTTAATTTGATTATTTCTGTTCTTGGTAATTCATTCTTTGTCGACTCTAGAACACGTAATCTTCCTCTCCAAGTTTACTCTGTTTTTCACTATTTTATCAATTTTCTCTTATTTTCTTTTGATTCTTCTTCAATCAATGGCGAATACGGCCAATGCTTCCTTCATGAGTACGGGTTCACAGTCTAAACCACCCACGCTCATTCGTGAGGAATTTCCTCAATGGAAAATCCGAATGGTGAGTTTTCATGAGGGTATTCATCCTAGGATTTGCGAATTCCTGTACAATCCTCCTTATGTTCCAATGAACCTCATTCCAAGAATTCCTGCAACTCAAACTACCCCAGAAATACMTGAGCATTACGAGCCTCGACCCGAAGCAAACTGGAGTGATGAAGACAAGGTAATCATCGAATTAGGGAACAAATGTAAACGATTGTTAATCATGGCTATTCCTAATGACATCCTCAAATGCATCGATCACTGTCAACTGTCCATGGACATATGGACAGAACTGGAGAAATTAATCGAAGGTGGAAGAAAGACGCTAAAAAACAATCGTTCGATTTGCATCGATGAATACTACAGCTTCAAGGCCAAAGARGGTGAGTCTCTTACRGATACATACGCTAGGCTAAACAYGCTGATTAKCAACTATAAAAGGTATGGTATCCCCAGAACCACAGAGGAGAACAACTCACTGTTTTTGAAGAGCCTTGGGGATGAATGGTCGACTATTACAATGTCTATGAAGGTCATCCTAGATCTCGAGACATGAACGTTAGCAGACTTGTTTGGATCTCTCAAGAGTCAAGAGTCYCAAGTTATGCAAATGAAGAGGAATCTAGGTGGCCCTCTGGCTCTAGTTGTAGAGGACGGGTGCTCCAGCAAAGGAAAGGAGGGGAAGGAGGCGAAGAAGGAGAAGAAAAAGAAGAAGATGGTGTTGATTGCTGACAGTGATCAAAGTTCTGAGGAAGAAGAGGTCTCTGTGAAAGAGATCATGAAGACGCTTGCATTGATCACAAGAGAATACAGAAAGGGTGGAGACATGAAGGAGTACAGAAGCTTCAGTCACAGAAGCTTCAACGAATGAGAGAAGTCTGAGAAGAAAGAGAGGGACCAGAAGCCCTATCAGAGGGTTAAGGAACAAAGGAAGGAAGAGCCCAAAGATGGCTGCTTCAAATGTGGCAAACCTGGCCACTATGCTACAGACTGTTGGTCCAAAAGACCAAGGACACCACAGAAGGGTCCGAAAGATGCAACCTACTACAAAAAGAAGGTTGAGTTTTATCAACAGAAGTCACTTCTACTTCAATCCAGTGAGCTAGTCACAGATGAATCCTCTGACAGTGATTATCAGAAGGGTCTTCTTGCATGGGAAGACTCAGACATAGAGGATGAAATAGCGGATGTTGAGACGGACTCCTCTGCAAGAAATGACCAAGAGGTATCTTCTTCCTCCTCACCTGATTCCTTTGATTTCTTCACAGAGATTCTTGAAAATYTMRACCAATGTCATTTGGAGCATCAAGGTTCAAAAGAAAAACTTTTATTTTGTGAAAAGGAAGTCAGATTGCTCACAGAAGAAAGAAAATGTTTTTTCAAAATGTTTGAAGAAGAGTGAACCAAGTTTTTAAATATTGAAAATTCTTCCAAACAAAAGCTAGCCAAGGTGGAAAAAGATTTAAAATTAAAGGTGGAAGAGCTAAGACAGATGGAACACGAGAAATGCAATGTTACCTCTGTAAAGGAATTCTTTCAGAAAGAAAGGGAATTTCTACATCAAAGACGTGCTCGACAGAGAGCTTAAAATAAAGAAATTTCAAGAGGCTCAAAATATTTATATGAAAATTAAAGTCAACTTGAGTAGAAGAGGTCTAGGTTTCTCAGAGATTGATAATAAACACTGTTTCAAAACAAACAAAACTCTAGAGAATACCTTTAGATCCTCAAATAATTTGAGAAGCAAAGTTTTAAATCTAAGCCCAACTTCAAGAGGAGGAAAATGTTGGTTGAACCAGAAACAAACTCGTGTTTATCTTACGAAAATATAGCGTATGAGGATTATATTGATTCCTTCTCACCTTCTGCAAAGAAGGATTTCATTACAAGAAAATTCTTGAGACAGGATCAAATAGGAATTTTTAAGTTTGGTCAACCAGAATTTCAAGAAATTTGTTCCTTTGGTAAATCTCTTGAGCGAAAGTTGTCAGCAGAGGCTCTGGAATTTTTTCCTTCTTTTATTACAGAGCCCTCTGCAAATGAGTCTCTTCTTAAAACTGTTTTTCTCACAGAGCCCTCTGGAAAAGTCACGTCAGAGCATGAAAAAGCCTCGAGTTCTAAAGTTAGTTCTACACTAGTTGTAGAAACTGCTAATGTTCTTGAGAAAAGTAAGAAAGAA
>NW_020202473.1:0-1010 GCF_001531365.2 Cynara cardunculus var. scolymus
CAAACTAAACTTGCCCCCAGAGCTTAGTGCCATCCATGATACATTTCATGTATCAAACCTCAAGAAATGTTTAGCCGACGAATCTTTGGTTCTACCTTTGGAAGACATTCAAMTTAATGAACGGTTACGCTTCATTGAAGAGCCGATCGAAATCCTCGACCATAAAGTCAAGCAATTGAGGCGTAGCAAAATCCCAATTTTAAAAGTTCATTGGACTTCGAGGCATGGACCGGAGCACATGTGGGAAAGAGAAGATTTCATAAAAAACAAATATCCTCACTTGTTCTCAAACGAGTCATGATCTGGATTAACGAATAAATTTCGGGACGAATTTTTTTTGGCATGTGGAGACTATGACATTCCGTCATTTCTGAGCCTCAGGTTAGCACTTTATTATAGATCCGATATTTAGAATTATAAATTTACTAGGATCTAGTCATGGTGGTTAGAGTTCATCTGGCTTAATTCCCAAGTTTAGTTCGGAAAATCACGCCTCGGCAGGTAACCGATAAAGTTAACTTGTGTAATGCCAAATATTTTAGTAATGYTCCAAATAAAATAAAGTTGATATTATAAACTTTTAAATTAAAATACAAAAGTTCCATTTGAATGTCCATATAATTTATCAAAAGGTGGAGTTTTGGAATTAATAGTGTCATTTTATTTATGTTTGGGTAAATTATATAGTGGGTTTATTCATATTAAGAAAAATAAAAGTTTTCTTTGGGTTTGTGTAACAGGCCACAATTTCCACCAGATAGATAATCCACATCATCATAATTATAACACAAAATGTAACATTGTTTACAAAATGCAGACAAACAAAAACTTTCTTTACTACATTTATGAGTAAGCAAATGTCATCAACATTAAACTTTTCCTTTTCCTTTATCCTGCGAGGTATGATGACCTGCAAAACCGGTTAGTCCAACAACTGAGTGTTAGACCCAAAAGGTCTAGTGAATGCATAAATCTCAAACAAATATCACACTTTCTAAACAATCAGTTCA
>NW_020202473.1:1662-6133 GCF_001531365.2 Cynara cardunculus var. scolymus
TCTGCCAATTCGTATGATTCAAAAGGAAATCTTTCCTTTTACAGAAAGTGTGTAAAAACCTTTCATCGAACTCAAACTTTCTATATATATAGTGCTAAGGGAAATGTGGTGGATGGCACATCCAGCCGACCTCCCCCCCCCCCCCCTTTTATTTTTTAAAAAAAATCTCAAAATCTTCACGTAATCATAACACACACACACATATATATATATATATATATATATGATAAAGAAAATCTTGAATCAAAACTTGAAACCCTAATATTACAACATTCCCTCCTTAAAAGAATTTCTTCCCGGAATTCCCTTTAAACAAAAAGGTAAGGATACTTCATCCACATATCTGATTCTGATTCCCAAGTGGCGTCTGGTCCCTTATGATAACGCCACTGAACCTTTACTAACCCAATCTCTTTGTTTCGCAACTTCTTTATTTTGATGTCAGTAATCTGTTCAGGGGTTTCTTCATAGCATAATTTTTCATCTACCTTAATTTCAGGTAATGATATTGCCACATCTGGACTTATTAGACATTTCCTCAAATTCGACACATGAAACGTGTCATGAATCCCACTTAATTCCAATGGAAGTTCTAATTTGTAAGCCACTTCCCCAACCCTTCCAATAATAGGGAATGGTCCAACATATCTTGGACTTAATTTTCCTCTTTTACCAAAACGTACCATTCCTTTCCAAGGTGATACTTTTAACATCACTTTATCACCTTCTTGGAATTCAATCGGCCTCCGACGGTTATCTGCATAACTTCTTTGTCTATCTTGTGTTGCTTTCATCCGTTACCGTATTACTCCAATTTTATATGCAGTTTGTTGAACTAACTCAAGTCCAGCAAACTGTTTTTCACCTATTTCATTCCAACACAAAGGAGTTCGACATTTGCGTCCATACAGAACCTCGAAAGGTGCTGCCTGAATACTTGAATGGTAACTATTATTGTACGCAAATTCCACCAGAGCCAAATGACTATCCCATGACCCTCCAAAATCAATAACACATGCTCTCAACATATCTTCTAAAGTTTGGATAGTTCGTTCACTTTGTCCATCAGTCTGAGGGTGAAAAGTTGTACTTAACTTAATTTGTGAACCCATCTCTCTTTGGAAACTCTTCCAAAACATGGATGTGAACCGACTATCCCTATCAGAAACAATTGACAGAGAAACACCATGTCGTGTCACTACCTCATCAATGTATAGTTTTTCCAATCTCTCCATTGAATATGACTCTTTCACAGGTAAGAAGTGAGCAAATTTAAACAACTGATCTACTATTACCCATATAGCATCATAACCTTTTGATGTTCTCGGTAATTTGGTTATGAAATCCATAGTAATATGATCCACTTCCACATTGGAACTTCTAAAGATTGCAACTTACCATAAGGGCGTTGATGTTCAATCTTTACCTGAAGACATGTCAGGCATTGCTCAACATGTTTAGCAATATCTTTCTTCATACTTGGCCACCAATAGTGTTGCTTTAAATCCCGATACATTTTATTTGTACCTGGATGTATTGCAAAACATGACTTATGAGCCTCACCCAAAATACGTTTTTTGAGATTACCATAGCATGGTATCCAAATTCTGTTCTGGAATTTCAAAAATTCTCTGTCATCTCTCACCAAATCAGATATTAATCCACCCAATCTTTCTTGTTTGATCTTATCCTCCTTCATTGCCTCATGTTGAAATTCTCGCAATTCTTCCTGAATACTAAGTAGCAATTCAACTCGTAAAGCTATAGCTTTGATAGTTCCACTTTTCTCTTGTCGACTTAACGCATCGGCCACTACGTTTGCTTTTCCTGGATGATACAAAATTTCACAATCATAATCCCTTACCAATTCAAACCATCTTCTCTGACGCATATTCAAGTCCTTCTGATGGAACAGATGTTGCAAGCTCTTATGATCTGTGAAGATTTGGCATTCCGTTCCATATAAATAATGTCTCCATATCTTCAAAGCAAACAATACTGCCGCCAACTCCATATCGTGAGTAGGATACTGCCTTTTATGATCTTTTAATTGTCTAGAAGCATAAGCTATTACCTTTCCACGTTGCATTAGTACACGACCCAAACCTATCTTTGATGCGTCACTATAAACTACAAAATCTTCCATTCCATCTGGTAAAGATAGAATTGGTGCACTGCATAACTTATCCTTCAATATCTGAAAAGCCTGAGTTTGTGCTTCATCCCACTCATATTTCACATTCTTCTTGGTTAGTTTCGTTAATGGAGTAGTTATACGAGAGAAATCCTGTATAAACTTACGATAATACCCAGCTAATCCAAGAAAACTTCTGACTTCAGTTGGAGTCTTTGGAGCTTTCCATTTTTCAATAGCTTCAATCTTGAGTGGATCTACTTTAATTCCTTCTTTTGAGATAACATGCCCCAAAAACTGAACTTCTCGCAGCCAAAATTCACATTATGACATCTTGGCATACAGTTTCTCTTGCTTCAACAATTCCAGAAGTAATCTCAAATGATGTGTATGTTCTTCTTCCAACCGAGAATATATCGAAATATCATCAACGAAAACAATCACAAATTTATCAAGATAGGGACGACACACCCTATTCATCATGTCCATAAAGGCTGCAGGCGCATTTGTGAGTCCAAATGGCATAACCAGAAATTCATGATGATCATAACGTGTACGGAATGTCGTTTTTGACACATCTTCATTCCGAATCTTCAATTGATGATAATCGGATCGTAAACCAACCTTTGAAAAATAAGTAGATCCAACCAATTGATCAAACAAATCATCAATTCTTGGGAGAGGATACTTATTTTTGATTGTCAGTTTATTCAACTCCCGATAATCAATGCACATCCTCATTGATCCATCATTCTTTCACAAAATGCACTGGCGCACTCCACGGGGAAGTACTTGGTCGGATAAAACCTTTATCCAACAATTCTTTCAATTGAGACATTAACTCCTTTAATTCAGAAGGAGCTAATTTATATGGTGCATGCGCAACAGGTGTTGCTCTAGGAATTAATTGAATCTGAAATTCTATCATTCGGTCTGGAGGTAGACTTATCAAATCTTCTGAAAATACTTCAGGAAATTCCCTTACGAATGGAATATCCTCCATTTTTCCCTTCTCTTTCTTCATATCTATAACGTATGCAAGAAAACTAACACATCCCTTTTGTACATATTTCCTAGCCTTTGGAATTGAAATTAGGCTAGAGTAACGATCCCGCCGATCTCCATAAATCACAACTCTTCCTTTTTCAGGTAAGTCTATATGAATCATCTTTTCATTACTAGTTATGTTGGCTTCGTTTTCAGCTAACCAATCCATGCATATAATTATATCAAATTCCCTTAAAGGCAAAGGAAATAGTTGTATAGGCACCTCACACCCTTCTACATTTATAAAGCATTCATCTATCTTTTCCTTAATCGAAACTTCACTATCATTTGTTGTTTCCATAATTAGATCCTCACTCAATGCTTTTAGATTCTAAATGTGCGCATTTAACAAACGATGGTGACACAAAAGAACGATTTGCACCCGAATCAAATAAAACTTTGGCACATACTGAATTAACGAGGAATGTACCTGTTACCACTTCAGGGTGCTCTTCCGCCTCGCCTCTTGTCATCTGAAAGGCTCTCCCTTTTGTATTAGACTCTGCTTGTCTTATCCCTCCCCATCCACTTGGATTAACACGATTATCCATTTACCCACGACCTGTTGGCACATACCCAGATCCTCGACCCCCAGAATATCCAGATCCCTGACCTCCAGCAAAACCAAACCCTCGACTCTTTGCTTGCGGACAATCGACATTTGCAGTTGAGAT
The DNA here is from genome assembly GCF_001531365.2 of Cynara cardunculus var. scolymus. Taxonomy (NCBI): domain Eukaryota; kingdom Viridiplantae; phylum Streptophyta; class Magnoliopsida; order Asterales; family Asteraceae; genus Cynara; species Cynara cardunculus. The sequence continues at coordinate 5,518 of NW_020202473.1, forward strand.
GAATTACAAGTAAAACACCTCCGCGTCATCCGACAGTCTCGAGCTATATGTCCTGGTTCCTGACATTTAAAGCATACTCGAGATTCTGTATTGCAATTTCCCTGATGTATCTTATGACATCGGTTACATGCTTTTTCCGCAAACCTTGAAATTGGTCGATTCAAATTTTCCATAATCCTTAGTCTACGGAAATCAGTTACTGTAGTTTCCCCTTTTCTTTTCTCTCCAACCCTTTCTTGTGGTTGTCGGTTAATATCTTGTTCCAGTATTTCAGCAGCATCAACTGCTGCCTGAAATGTTGTCGGATTCCTGGATATCACATACTTCCGAAGATTCAACTCTAATCCCCAAATATACTTTCTCACTTTACTGTTTTCAGATATTATATAGGCTTCAACAAAGCTAATTGTTCCATGAAAACTTTTGTATACTGGCAGACTAACATGTTTCCTTGCTCAAGACGAAGGAAATCATCTTCCAATTTTCGTACTGCAGCTTCAGGACAATACTGCATTTTAAACTTAACCACAAATTCTTCCCACAACATGGTCTTCAAAATGTTTGGATCTGAACTGGACAGGACTTCCCACCAGTACAAAGCACTTGATCTCAGACG
>NW_020202473.1:7380-17214 GCF_001531365.2 Cynara cardunculus var. scolymus
ATTACATCTCTCTCGCGGTTACACCGCCATTACATCTCTCTCGCGGTTACACCGCCATTACATCTCTCTCGCGGATACACCGCCATTACATCTCTCTCGCGGTTACACCGCCATTACCTCTCAAAAGTTTAACACATTATCCGGATATGAAATCCCAACAAACAGTTGGAATATCAAGAGGGTTATATCATCTCGGGTCAACAATCCGGACAACACCTTGTATAAGCTTTGTCCGGTTAACACTTAGAACTAAGTCAATATCTTTGTCCGGATAACAAGTCTGGACAATACCCCGCTCACAACTTAACCGATTTAAAACAATCCGGACAATACATCGCCCAACCTTTGACCGATTTAAAACAATCCAGATAATACATCGCCCAACCTTTGACGGATTTAGATGAGATCCGGTCACCTCTTGACTGGTTTAAGAAAAACTCCGGACACTCATTGTCCGGTTTAACACTTAACTAAATATTTATGAAATACAGTTCATAAAAAGCAGATTCTAACAATAAAAGATGTAATGACCAATACTTTAAAGCAATATACACTCACCTTAAACAAAGAATCTTGATTCTGAATTCCCTTCTTCTTTTCTACCAATTCGTATGATTCAAAAGGAAATCTTTTCTTTTATAGAAAGTGTGTAAAAACCTTTCATCTAACTCAAACTTTCTATATATATAGTGCTAAGGGAAATGTGGTGGACGGCACATCCAGCCGACCTCCCCCCTTTCTTTTTTTAAAAAAATCTCAAAATCTTCACATAATCATAACACATACATACACACACACACATGTATATATATGATAAAGAAAATCTTAAATCAAAACTTGAAACCCGAATATTACAGTTTGGGCCTTTAGAGGCCAGCCTATTTCCTTCTTTAAAATCCTCATATAAATACCCCACATCCTTTGAAAGACTCTCATTTCCAAACTATCTCAGCCTAAGCTTTTCATCTCCCTAATCTTTTTCTAAAACAAACCACCCTCCATCTGATTCCTTCAAGCAAGTCTTTGAAGAATATTCAAGATTTTAAGACAAAGGTATGATCCTAGTTATCTTACCCTTGTAAAAATAACAAAAGTTTTCATCCTCCTACTCCTACTTCTTGGCCTTTTAGTTAAAATTCTGGAGAGTTAAAGAGGGGAGATTATTCATCAAAGACATGAGAATGTCTTCAAAAAGGATGATAATCCATGATCCATGTTCTTTGATCTCTAAGAAAGTAGGAGAAAGCCCCTTTGCATGCGAAGTCCGATCATGTAAACATATGTTTTGAAGTAGGGAAGAATCTTGCATGCATCCCAAATCGATATGTGCATCTTCAAAATTTAATGAAATCGGAAAATAATTTTTGAAGGCTAACCGTTTTTGGTAGTTTGACAATAGGGTTAAAATCTTTGGAAAATGATGAGTAAATGGCTGTCACTCGAAGAGTGTGCAATATGTTTTGGGGGCTGTGTAATTCAAGATTGTAGGATAATAATGAGTAACTTAAACCCCCTCAAATTTCTTGGTATTTGGAATAGTCGGCTGATCTCATTATTTTGAATGATGTAAAAGTTGGACATAAAATGACTTTTGGAAGGTTCCTATTTATAKTGATTTGTGAAACCCAAAATATACCTGGAATAGAATTTATAATCTGTCCAAAAATCAGCTTTTGAGTAAACGATTTTGATTTCTTTTAATATATATAATTTTTGGGCTATTTTTAAAATAAATAATAAAATATCAACTTTAATTCATAAAAAATCCGATGGCATTACATAGGATGCAATTTGACTTTATCTTTGACAAGAACCCATAGGTGATCTAAATACTGGATGTTGGTCTGTTTAGGAAGGTAGGGCAGACGTTGAGAGCTTCAGACGTCGTCTTCTTGGATATTCATCATCAAACCAATGAGTTCTCACGACCCCACTTTTAATGCTTTTTGTTTATTTAAATTGGGGGAAAAGCATGAAGTTATGCAAACTACACTTTATTTATAACCGTTGGACTAAAGAATTGTTTAGTCGATGCTTTGTTTAAAATCTTTGGACTAAAGAACTGTTTAGTCAAAACCATTGGACTAAAGAATTGTTTAGTCAAGTTTTGTTTACTGTTTTTCACTATGATATAAATTCTAAATTGATGTGCTTGGGAGTATGTTTCCGGGCCGTGGTATTGTGGATAGCCGCTATTGTGTTGACAGTCCCACCTAGAAAGGGGTGCACATTGCCTATATTTTCTTAGTCTAATCATGTGGAATTTGGACCACCGCTGAATTAGTACTACTATGAACTGTGGGACCTAAGTAAGTGTACAAGCTACTTATGGTCGTTTGTAAAATAATGGGGCATGTTGATCAGGTAAGGCTCAGTAGCGTCTCAAGTTAAGCATCGTGGTAGATTTACATTTATTAAGTGCAAAAGTGTATGTATAGGTTTGCAAATAAATGATTTATGCATTGTAATGTTTTGTGCATATGAAAACCCGTGAACTCACCAACTCTTTGTAGTTGGGAGCATATTAGTGGCAAGACCGATTAAGTTCGTGTTTGAAGTTTTTGTATAAGAAGTACACCATTCCATTTTGGTTATTGGTGTTAAACTTGTTTTATTTTGTAAAATTTGAAAGGTGTTATTTATTAACTGTTGTTGTGACTCGCTTACCTGTTACATCTCGTGTTTCCGCTTTAGCGGTGTGTGACACTCAAGTTGATTTTCAAGAAGTTGGTTTTCAAAATAAAGGTGAGTGGTTTACCATTTTATTTCAACTAAGAAGTGATTCCTTTGGTTTGATTAATATTTTGTTTTAAAAACTTGTTTACCCAGTTTTGACTTAAATCGGACAAAGGGTTGAGCGGTTCAAGGTTAAATCAGACACGTGTTGTCTAGTGTAGCCTTAAATCGGACACAGGGTTATGCGATTTAAGTGTTAGTGGGATTTGAGTTTTATAAATCGGATAAGAATATTGAATAGAGAAGTAGGAATACGATCAAGAGGTGACCGGTTTATTTATAAATCAAAGAAGGGTTGCCCGATATGTTCTAAATCGCATAGTGTGTTGTCCGGTTTAGAAGTAAATCGGACAAGGCTTGAGGGAATGATTGTCCGGATTAGTAAATCAGACAAGGACTTGCATTTTTCGGATTGATAAATCGTACAAGGACTTGCATTGTCTGGATTGATAAATCGGACAAGACTTTTGATGTTATCCGTACTAGTAAACCGGACAATTGATATTGTTGACCGGATTGGTTAATCGGTCAAGGCTTGACCGAAGATAAAGTCCGGCCAAGTCTGTATTGAGCGGATTTGTACTTTAAATTATGTATTATTCATATATCATGATTTTAATATTCTTTTAATAAGAATGAGAAATTTTTATAAGGATGATTTTGAACTGATGATATTCCATTAGAACATTTATGGCTGCGGTCTGTTATAATTGGAATTGTTTTGTGAAAAGTTTTAATGAGGAAATAAGGGTGATATATCAAGGAGAGGTGTACCATGGGATAAGGGTGGCATATCAAGGAGAGGTGTACCATGGGATAAGGGTGGCATATCAAGAAGAGGTGTACCTTTGGATATAAGGGTGGCATTTGTATGTGTGATGTGTAATATAACTCTTACTATTATATCCTTTAAGATTACTATGATTTGGAATCTTTATTTCTTTGTGACTTAAAACAGATAGAGTTGAACCAAGTAACATTGCAAAGGCATAATGATAGTAGCCTGAAAAGAAGCCAATAAGGCGCAGTTACAGCTACATTAGATGGGGAGTTGGCACAAGAGCCATTACCTATGGCCTGCGTGGTTTTCTGCGGAATTACCCAATGAATGTCTCTGTTAAAGAATGAGTCGGTGACTCATAGGCAGTGGTTTGGTTGGAAATCATAGTCTGGATGTTATGGAGGAGGAAATAACAGGTTTGGCCTGAAACTTTAAATAAACTTTGTTCAATTGAAAAGGTTTAAAAGTGGCATTATATAAAACCTGGGTGGTTCAAACCTATAACGGTTTGGAGTATGTTACTTGAATAGCTGAATGCTTGGCTTGAATAGTGGAAAGGTACTGGTAATATATTCTTACTTGTTCATATATTTGTTATATATATATATATATGAGAAGTTATTTTATATATAAAATTTTGGTGATCTTCACCCTGCAATTAAATAAAAAGGGAACTCACTAGACCTTTCGGTCTAACCCTCGTTTTATGATTCAAAATATGTATTGCAGGATGTACAGACGGTAAGGGGAAGGGGAAAATGTAATATTTTTCCTATGTGCATATTTGCTGGAAGATTTGGCTATGCTATGTATAATTTTGTTAAAAGAATGTGGAATATTACAAGAATTATATTTTGAATTTTTGGACCATCTATTTTGTACTGGTAGATTCTTGTACTAAGGGACCAATGTGGTATATAAACATGTATTTTTTATGTATGAAGTATATGTTACATGCAATGTGTGGTATGGGGTGTTACATTAGTCGTTGGGCTGGTTTTTCATCCAAAGGATTTGGCACAACACCTTCCAGCGCAATATATTCAGCTTCAGTAGTTGATGTAGACACTGAGTTTTGCTTTTTACTCGTCCAACTCACCAATTTTCCACCTAGAAGCTGACAGCCTCCAGTGGTGCTTTTCCTATAAATTTTGCAACCTGCAAAATCAATATCCGAGTAACCTATTAGGTCAAAACCTGAACCTTTAGGGTACCAGAGACCCAAGTTAGGAGTTCCCTTCAGGTATCTGAAAATGCGTTTTACAGCAATTCGATGGGATTCCTTAGGTTCAGATTGATATCGTGCACAAAGACAAGTAGAATACATGATATCTGGTCGACAAGCTGTAAGATACAGCAGGGAGCCGATCTTTCCTCTATAAACTGTTACGTTTACAGGTTTTCCATTTGGATCCTTGTTGAGAGAAAGAGGAGGAGCCATAGGAGTTTCATGGATGCGCTGTTAGAAAGATCAAACTTTTCAGCTTATCACAGACAAACTTACTCTGGATGATAAAGATACTTTACCGAATTGCATGATCTAGAGACCTAAAAAGAAGGTTAGTTCTCCCATCATACTCATATGGTATTCTTTTCTTCATGCAATCAGCGAACCGAAAACATAAAGAGGGATTAGTGGAACAAAAAATAATATAATCGACATAAATTTGTACTAGAATGATATGACCTTTAACTTACCTAAGAAATAAGGTCTGGTCAATCTTTCCACGCACAAATTTCTCAGAGATGATAAATGAAGAGAGGGTATCATACCAGGCACGTGGATCCTATTTTAACCGATAAAGAGCTTTATTTAAACGATAGACATGGTTTGGATACTTAGGGTCAAGAAACCTTGGAGGTTGTTCAACATAAACTTTCTATGGGAGTTTTCCATTTAGGAAAGCACTCTTTACATCCATTTGGTAGACTTAGAAGTCTATATGGCCAGCAAAGGCTAGGAAGAGTCGAATAGCTTCATGTCTAGCCATTGGTGCGAAGATTTCATCATAATCGATTCATTCTTCTTGTCTATAACCATGAGCAACAAGACGAGCCTTGTTACGGGTTAGCACACCTTTTTCATCTAACTTGTTGCGATAATGTCACACCCTGTTAAAGCGGAAACACGAGATGTAGCAGGTAAGTGTGTCACAGCAACAAATAATAAATAACACCATAAGTTTTACAAGAWTACATCCATAACCAAGTTGGTGTTTGAATACTTCAAAACAAAGTTTACAAAATACACAAAATCATTGTTGTTACAAATATGCTCCAAAAACTTAATTTCTTTACTTATTTCCTGAAAAGCATGAAACATAAAACAACGTCAACTACAAGGAGTTGGTAAGTTAACAGGTTTTCATATGCACAAAACTATTTACAATGCATAAATAATTTATTGCAAACTTATACATAACTTTTGCACATAATAAATGTAAATCTATCACGATGTTTAAAACTTGAGACGCTACTGAGCCTTTCCTGACCAATGTTGCGCATTATTTTACGAACGACCATAAGTAGCCTGTATACTCACTTAGGTCCCACAGTTCGTAGCAGTACTAATTCAGCGGTGGTCCAAATTCCACATGATTAGACTAATAAAACGTAGGTAATGTGCACACCTTTTGGGGTGGGACTGTCAACACAATAGCGGCTATCCACAAATACCACGGCTCAGGGACATGCCCGAGTTAACAAGTAGCGTTTACGGACGGGGACTTTATTTGGRAATATACTCTCAAGTACATCAATTTATCATTTATATCATACTGCAAAACAGTCAATATTTCATGACATAAACAAATCTTGACTAAGCAGTTCTTTAGTCCAACAGTTTTATAAATAAACAATATAGTTTGCATAACTTCATGCTTTTCCCCCAGTTTAAATAAACAAAAAACACTAAAAGTGGAGCCGTGAATACTCACTAGTTTGCTGCTTTGAATATCCAAGAGCTTGACAATGCTTGAAGCTCTAATCGTCCACCCTAGACTTTCATAAACAGTCCAACATCCAGAAATTAGATCACCTATAGGTTTTTGATAAAGATAAAGTCAAATTATATCTTATGTAATGCCAATGAGTTTTTATGAATTAAAGTTGATACTTATATTATTTGCTCTAAAAATAGTCCAGAAATTATACATTTTAAAAATCAAAGTCCTTTGCACATAAAGCTGCCATTTGGACAGAATGTAAATTCTGTTTCTGTAATTTTGCTCTCACAAATCACTGTCAGAAGGAACCTTCCATAACTCTTTTTAAGTCCAAATTTTTATATCATCTGTAGTAATGAGTTAAACAGATTTCTCCCAAATATCAATAATTTTGGATGGGTTTAAGGTACTCATTATTACCCTACAACTTTGAGTGACACAGTCCCCAAGACAGATTGCATACTCTTTGAGTGACGGCCATTTGGGGGGTCTAAACTCATCATTTTTCAGTGATTTTAACTTCATTTTTAAGCCAACACATAAGGCTAACTTACAGAAAAATAATCACCCATTTTAATTGAGTTTTGAAGGAGATGTGACCGTTTTAAAATGCATGCAAGATTCTTTCAGCATTGCTCTTTTTGTGCCATAATCTTGTATCAAGAACTTGAAGTCTCAAAACGTAATATTTTTTAGTGAGACCAGTTGAATTAGAAATGTGCTGTAGCATACTTATTTTGTTCTAGAGAGATATGTTCGTCCAAAGTAGGTTTTACCTACTGTCAAGTGTGCTGTAGCACACTTATTTTGTTCTAAACATTTGAAGGTTCAAACTTCTTCATTTTACATGATTCCAGTTGGAAAAGAATCATAACTCATCAAACTACGTTTTAGAAGAAAAATCAGAATATTTGGACTTTCATTTTGAAAGATACAGCCGACACAAGTGCTAACAGAATCTGTCAGTTTTCAAAACACATCTTTTAATGATTAAATTACACATGGAATGTGGTTTTATCCTACTTTCATAGAGTTCTAAGTTCGTGGATCATAGATTATCATCATTTTGAAGACATTTTCATGTCTTTGATGTATAATCTTCCCTTTTGAATTCTTCAGAAAATTTAATTACAAAATCAAGAAGAAGGTGTAGAAAATGAGAATCTTTGTTATTATACAAACATAAGATAACTAGTATATTACCTTTTGCTTGAAATCTTGAATATTCTTCAAGATTGACATATTTTTAATGTTGTTTGAAGATGAAATCGGCTGGAGGGGTATGGTTTAGAGAGAGAGATTAGTGAGAGGAATGGTTTATGCAAAATGAAGATGAAAAATGGGAGTTTTCAAAGAATATGGAGTATTTATATGTGGGTTTAAAGAAAGGAAATGGGCTGGCCTTATTAGAGCCCAARTCCATACTTGTTTATTTTTATTTTTATTAAAATAAGTCCCATTTAAAATAAAACATAAATATAATTGCCAAATACTGATAAAATATCAGTATTAGGTCAAAATTCCCAATTTTTGTAAAATTATTTGTACATTTAAATAAACCTTTTTATAATTTAATTTGGACTTTTATAATATCAACTTTATTTTGTTTGAAGAATTTTAACGAATTTGACATTACATAAGTTAACTTTATCAGTTACCCATCGAAATAGGATTTTCTGAACTATATTTTCGGAACTAAGCCAGATGAATTCTAATCAACATGACTAGATCCTAATATAATTCTTAATTTTAAAAATCTTATAAGGTGCTAACGTGACGCCCAAAAATGACGGATGTCACAGTCTCCCCATGCCAGAAAAATTTCATCCTGAAATATCGTTCGTCAGTCCTTAACTTTGGACTCGTTTGAGAACAAGTGGGGATACTTATTTTTCATAAAATCTTCTCTTTCCCACGGGTACTCTGGTCCATGCTTTGAAGTCCAATGAACTTTTACAATTGGGATCTTGCTACGCATCAACTGCTTAATTTCTCTACCCATGATTTCTATGGGTTTTTCAACGAAGTGCAGGTGATCGTTAATTTGCACGTCTTCCAATAGCATAACCAGTGTTTCATCTGTTAAGCACCTTTTGAGGTTTGATACATGAAATGTATCGTGAATAGCGCTTAATTCTGGTGGTAAATTTAACTTGTATGCCACTGTACCAATCCTCTCAGTTATTTCAAAAGGACCAATATATCGAGGACCCACTTTGCCTCTTTTTCCAAAGCGCGTTATTCCTTTCCCTGGTGAGACTTTTAAAAATACTTTATCCCCTTTTTGGAACTCTAATGGTCTCCTCCGATTATCGGTATAACTTTTCTGACGATCTCTTGCAACCTTGAGTTGATCCTTGATTATTACAATCTTATCAGTGGTTTATTGGACAACATCAGGTCTGGTTATTTGTCGATCACCGATTTCTAACCAACTAAGGGGGGATCTGCACTTACGTCCATATAAAGCTTCATAGGGTGCACACTATATACTGGCATGGTAACTGTTATTGTACGCAAATTCAACTAACAGAAGATGCGTATCCCAACTTCCACCAAAATCTATAACGCATGCACGCAACAGGTCTTCCAGTGTTTGGATTGTTCTTTTTGTCTGCCCATCAGTTTAGGGGTGGTATGATGTACTTAGATCTAGTCGTGTACCCAACCCTTGTTGAAGTGACTACCAAAATCTTGACGTAAATCGACTGTCTCTATTCGAGAGAATGGAATGAGGTACTCCATGTCTGGTTATAACTTCATGTATATAAATTTGAGCCAACTTTTCCATCTTATAATCTTCTCGGATGTCACACCCCGCTAAAGCAGAAATACGAGATGTAACAGGCAAGCGAGTCATAGCGACAGTTAATAAATAACACCATTCCGAGTTGTACAAAAATAAAACAAGTTTATCGACATAACTGAAATTTAACTGAATACAACTTTTCTCAAAATACTTCAATTTCAGACTTAATCGATCTTGCCACGGGTATGCTCCCAAAATTCAACCAACCTTACTTAAAACCTAAAAAACATGAAAGTAAAACAAGGTCAACTACAAAGAGTTGGTGAGTTCTCGGGTTTTCATGTGCACAAAACCATTTCAATTCATAAACCAAATAATTGCAAACTTATGCGAACTCTTTGCACTTAATAAATGTAAATCTTTGACGATGTAGAATTTGAGACGCTACTGAGCCTTACCTGACCAACTTGCCCCATTAATTTTACGAACAACCTTAGGTAGCCCGTACACTACTTAGGTCCCACAGTTCGTAGGAGTACTAATTCAGCGGTGGTCCAAATTCCACATGATTAGACAAGAAACATAGGTAATGTGCACCCCTTTCTGGGTGGGACTGTCAACAC